>NC_059377.1:3761540-4006540 GCF_019703515.2 Myxocyprinus asiaticus
GCCACTGATCTTTTGAGCTATACAATGCAAGTGAGTTGGTGCCATCAGCTTGGTCTGTGTATATTCCCCTTTTATCATACGAACAACGCGTATCAGTGCTTACGTGACGTCATCTCCGGGTCAGTGATATGTGTTGTGATGTTCATTAAAGGGGAATATACACAGACCAAGCACTGTTTACAATCTAAAACAGTCCAAAACAGTTGTAACAAAGATGTTGCTGGATTTTGATGTACGAGGTGGAGAGGAGACGGACTTTTTCACTGGAGGAAGCTATTATGCGATAGATGTGTGCAATCTAGCACGATGCCAAGGAACATTCATGTTTTGACCGGAAGCGACGGTTTATAGTTATAAACGTCTTAATTATAGATTTGTTTTTCACAAACACATAGCGTTTCACTTCAGAAGACATTAATTGAGTGACTGGAGCCATATGGATTACTTTTATGCTGCCTAAATGTGACTTTTGGACTCTCAAAGTGATGGAACCCAATCACTTGCATTGTATGGCTCAAAAGATCTGGGTAGGGTTGCACCAGCTGTGCGTAAGGTCTCGTGTAAGTTGGGATGTAAAGTTCACACTAAGGGCTTAGTAACTACTAGTTAGTTTGTAATTAAGTCAGTGCTTAATTTGGTTGCACCACTTGTTCTTAAGGCAAGACTTTACTAGTAAGTTGTAAGCTCTCCATAAAGTAACGCGTTGTCGCATAATATGACGTTTACCTGCATTATTCCAATAAGCAGCCTTCAAATTTGTACACATAAGTGTTAAAAAGCCGCGAATTTCAGTTTGATCTTGTAACGCTTGATATTCAAACCTTGTTTGCTCACGTAACTGTCAGCTGTATTAAATTATATCCCCATTAAAAAAATGATATGTAATAAAAGAAGGATTGATGCCTGTCAAGCAAAACCTGAGCTCATTGATGTCATAAAATATCAGTCTGCTTTTTTATTCCAACCGTTACTCCTGGTTAGAGGCTTCCGTAAATATTTAGTTTATACATAGGGTTACGTTCTACCAAAGTTTAATGGTGCAATGCTCAAAAATGTAGTAATGCGTAAATTGTGGCTTAGTGCCCATTTAAGCCACAACTAGGCTAAGTTGTAACTTATGTATAGCTGGTGCAACCGGTTGATATTTTAGGGTAAATCTGCATCATTTGTTCAGAGAAATAATGTATGTTTACATTGACGCAAAGAATTGTGGGTTGTGAATGCCAATGAAGGATACCCCTCCTGCATCCTCCAAATTCCTGTGAAAGATTGCACTGAAAAGTTGCTTCTAACACCAAAATGGTTATGTTATAAAGGTCAGATAAATATGCAATGAAATAACCCTATCTTTTACAGTAAAAAAAAAAAAATGAATCTACTCATGTGTCGTGCGTCACACAGGTATCTTTTTTTGCCAGCCCAGCACACTGCTAGGTGACATAGCTTAGTGATAGCATGACTGTCGTCCATGATTTTAGTTTGTCTGTTTGACTTTTTTCACAGTTTAAAACGTAACTTGTATTTAAGGTTAGATGCATAGGTAGTTTTGATTCTGATGGTTTAAGTTCATAAGCTTTGATGACAGTTGTCAGACATCCGGTGTGGCCAAATCATTTTCCACATTCACACACAGTAATTTTCACTCGCATTTGCTCGCACGCTAGTTGACCTGTTACTTTGTTGCATGATGGTTTTTCAGCAGATGAGCTCAACCTTGCTAACAATATCAAATGTGACATATAAAAGCACCTTGAGCTGACCGCGCAATTGCACAGACATTTATCCGCAATGCTCGAAGTCGCCGGCAAAGCCGTACCTGCAATGATGCGCAATTCCAGCCACAGAACCAAATGCTATTCTTGTGTACCATGACACGATGAGGGGTGAGCTTTCAAGTTATGCAGTTATATCATATCTAGCATACCCATCTCAATCGGTAAGCCATTTATTCAATATGTATATGATTAATATAACGTACAAAACATGTACAAATATAACATGTTTAATATAAGGGAGTTGTTTTACAAAGATAATTGTGTTAAATATACAAATTTTCAAAATACCTTGTGTGAATGTTATCTATGCGTTAGAGATGGGGTACGCGAAAGGATGTTGAATGTTTGGAGGGGTACGCCACTGTAAAAAGTTTGGGAACCACTGGTCTAGGGCATACGCAGGCTTACGTCATATGCCCACCTATCTTTCAAAGGATTTTGTGTATGCCCTCCTAAAAGGAGTTATGATACATATGGCTGCCAGAACAGCAAGGAGGCTTTTGACCTGTAACTTTTAATTATACTGAGGTGATGTCAGAATACAGAGATTCTGTCTAACCACGCATGGAGTAGCGGGAGGCGGAAGTGCTGAACTGAAGGCATGGGCAGAATTTATAGTTCAACTCAGCTGAGCTACCAATCAGAACGTTCATTTTAGATGCGACTGGATATTTTCTAACCAATCATATTTTCCGTTTCAATAAGGGGCAGGACATTTCTTGCATCTACAGTTAAATGCTGATGCGCCTGCAGCGCTGGAGTCACCACAGTTTTCGCTGTATATTTACTTCACTGCTAAAAGTGAAAATATTAATGCATTTAAATAAAAACATATGCAATTAAACTTTGGGAAAATACTGAGTGTCATTGCACCCGTGCTTGTTTTCTTATGCTCTTTGCAGATGACAAGTTGTCCCATAATTGTATCAAATGTGGAATTGTATCAAATGCTGTCAGTGGTGCCTTTTTTTCCTCATGATATCAAATCATCTTAATTTATCATTCTTAATAGAAAAGCTATTTCATTATACACAAAAAACTACATTTTTGTACACAAATAAAACAAATAGCCTAATCATTATTTTTTATGTACTGTATATCTTAATATAATATAACGTGTTAACGTGAACATAAATTCACAGTATGCCCACCTCTTCAGTCACTACTACACCATTTCGATGAGTGCTCATAGGACCGGAAGCATGCACACCCTCGTATAACGAAAGCTCACAGGCGCCATCTTGTGCACCTAGCCAATTATACACTGAATTGCCATTTTGAATGCACAGATGTACATGCAGTTCATAAGATTTTTTTACTCATTAAAATTCATGAATTCGTTCATCCATGTCCATGTCATCATTAATTTAATATTTATTTACTGTAAAATTCAGGTCCTTTCCATTTAATAAAGCATAATATTAAAAGTCCTTTGTGATCAGATATTTAATGTAAGCTTCATGAAACATTTCATTTATGTAGGACAGTAAAGGCACAAATATTTACACTGGTTCAATGTACAGTGGTAAAACAAGATCTTATAAGCTATGTATGGAATGGCATACTACCATAATACGCTTACTATTTCTGTAGGATTCAGTTTGTATACTGTGAACAAGCATGCAAATTTTCCTCTTGCAATGAACTAAGGAGGTGTACTGTATAGTAGATAGTATTCTATTACATCATCAAACACGCCCCTAGCTGCCATTTTGGATTGGCACACCGGTAAACAAAGCATTGCATTTCTCTGGTACCAACAAAATAAATAAAAACATTCAAAACATTGTGACCACAAAAAACATGTACGTTTATATAGAAATGGATAATATTTAACAAAGGTGTTATGAGAAGATATAAAGATAAACTTAACTGGTGGATTGGACGTTACTGGCTAAGATTACCCACATGTTGTGATTTCCTCAATACTTCATGCACACTGTTCAGGGGTGGACTGGCCATGGGGAGCACCGGGCGTTTTCCCGGTAGGCCGCTGGGTTATTTGGGCCTGCCCGCTGCTGCTCAAGTACCGGCCCATCCTACAGTAGTGATGGGCGGATCGATACTAAAGTATCGATACTTCCGATACTGATGTAGTATCAAGAATATCGATCCTCACATAAAAATATTGATTCTGATGGGTTTTATTTAACTAGTGATCTTATTATTTAGATAACATGAATATTAATGCATCTCATAAGTTTCGAAGTGGAAAAGAATAATTATATGAGCGAATTGTTGCATGGCACCGGAAATTTTTTTTTCTTCCGCTTATCTTGATGCACAGAAATGCTAAAATACACCAGCAGATAGCGCTCACCCTTTCAGTCATAGCGCTCGTTCAAAGAGGGAGCGGTGCTTTCCTGAGATAATGACAGAAAAACAGCATCTGGAGTTATTCACACTAAGTAATGACAAATATAGATGTGACGTATTATAATGGGCTTGTGTGACCATTTGTACAGGCTTATTTAAATTCAGAGGTGTTAAAATATTGATAGTGATCTTTAATCCTCGTTAATAAATGATACCCTTATGAAAACTACCCATGGATTTACTGTAGTAATATTGTATTAACCATGACTAGTAACCACGACTGTAACCATGTTTTTTTTTGTTTGTTTGTTTGTTTTTTTGGCAGTAACCTAGGTTTTGATACAATTAACCATGGTTTTACTACAGCATTACTGTAGTATCCATATTGTAACTTGGTTTTAGTAATAGTAACCATATAATAATATCTATGGTTAATTTTGTGGTTTTATATGTTGCTTATACTTACAAATGTTTAAAAGGTAAACAAAGCAGCCTAATAATTTTCTGCTTAGGCCTATAAATATATATATATAAAAAATAAGTAATAATTTAAGTTACTAATTTTATCCAAAGAATTCGTAATAATTCAATTTATTAGAGGTATCGGTATTGGTATCGATATCAGCGATACTGGCCTAAAAGTACTTGGTATCGGATCGAAAAGAAAATAAGTGGTATTGCCCATCCCTATCCTACAGGCGATATAGGGGGCTGCCCTGGGCTCCAATATGCCCGCGCGGACCTCATAACAAAGCGAAAATTAAATAAACTCTGCTAGACAAGCCAATTCAATGGCTTTTATTTTGAAGTAATGTAATGACTTTTATTTTGAAATTACCTACACAAGAAAGAGCATATTCGTTTGTGCGCATTAACTCAACAAATGCAATAACTGTAGTGTAAATCAAATCAGATAACAGTAAAGCTAAGAGCAGTACGTAGTCATTTGCATAATTTATTCATACCGCAAGCATTACTGGGAGCTGAAGCACGACTTGCCTGAATAATGCTCACGCCTAATAAATAAGTGATGAAAAATATTACTTTGTGGCTATTTGAGTCTTTGAGGCTTACTTTGTTTAAAGGATAGCAGAAACAGCGCTTGTCAAAGCATTGCCCAGCTAAAAATTACCTATCGTCCGCCTGCGTTTTTTGGGTGACATGCCACCAGAGGCTTGCCACGGTTGGTCCTCTGTCGGCCAACCACCGGCAACCCGACCATCAGCAAGCACTCGTCAGTCCACTGGCGTTTTTTGGGTGGCAAGCTGACCATCGGCAAGCACTCGTCTGACCACTAGTGTTTTTGATTCATTATTGGCTGGAAGGACATGAGTGTGTGGAAAGACATAATATGAACCATGGGCTGACTGTGGGCCATCAGCAAGAATGCATTCTAAAATAGTGGCCCAGTAGCCGGAAAAGTGGTGGCTGCTGCTGGTGGTCTGCTGGAAAAACGATGAGCAAAACGGCGGTGATCCTCAGGCAGTGGCCATTAGTGGGCCGCTGACTTTGCCACTGAGTGAGCTTTTCACTTTTTCTCAAGAATAATCTGGAGAAGGAATTAAAACACTACAGATATAAAGATGCAACAAACTCACAGAGAGTGAAAATATGAGCAATTAATCTGCTAAATTTTTAAAAGGTATGTTTATTTATTTTTACATATATTTATATTTGTATATTTATATATGTACATATTCTGGCCAAATTTGTTGTCACAGATTTTTTTTAAATAAACATTTACACATAGTTATGTGAGTAATTGACATGAAATTTTAAGCATTGTCATCAGTGTCCTGCTGTGTGACACTTTCTTCATCTAACTATTTTAAACCACATTTTATGATCGTGTATAGCTATATACATATATATTATTATACTTGTTGTTTCCACAACCTCATATTAACTAAAACAATAGTTTATTTGCACTTCTGGAAAAAATTTGAAAGGTGATTAAGATCTTTAAAAACTTTGAAGAAATGCTGAAATGCTTTTTTATTTTTTATTTTTTTATTTTATCCTTGTCCTTGAGTGCGATTTTGGGCTCTCCGTCAAGGAGCCCCTGGTTGTGCAGAATCTTTGCCAAAGACGAACAACATGGTATGAGGCCCTACTTTAGGCCAGTATTGTTGTGCAGTATCTTTGTTGAAAGATAAACAACATTTGATTATGAAAACCCTCCGTCGATGGAAGAGTTGTTTGAGATATCTTTGCCGAAAGGTGAACAACATAGCTTAAAGCCATACGATAATGGCGACGTTGTGTGCAATACCTTTTGTTGAAAGAAAACAAAATTTTATCATGAACCCTCTGATGAGGGCGGACATTGTTTGATGGTTATCTTTGCCGAAAGGTGAACAATATGTGTAAAGCCATACGATAATGGCGATGTTGTGTGCAATACCCTTCGTTGAAAGATATCCCATGAGGCTCAAGCCCTCCAACGAGGGCGGCCTTTGTTTAATGGTTATCTTTGCCAAGGTGAACAGCATACATAAAGTCATACGATAATGGCAATGTTGTCGGGCAATACCCTGTTGAAGATATCCCATGATAGTGTGAGCTTTCCAGCGAGGGCGAGCTGGCTTGTGCAATACCTCTGCAAAGGAAACAATGCTTGAGATTATGGAAGCCCTGGCGAGGAGGGTAGACATAGTTATGCGTTATCCTTGCAAAACGATGGACGTGCTGAATTGAATCATTGTGTAGGGAAAGATGTGATGAGAGAGAGAGAGCCACCAACCACCACCAGATAGGTATGAAAACTTATGGCTGATGGGGAGTTGAGCTTGTTTGATGATTTGTGTTAGGTCGACTATATTTCAGGTAGGATGAGGAAGACCAGCGGCCGAGCATCTTGACAGTGGACTCTGGTATACCTCGAAGTGCAGCAGTAGAAGCTGCTCCGATGCAAAAGGAAAGCCCCGAGAAGACATGAGGGGAGAGACCATAATGTTTTAGGGAGCAGTGAGGTGGTTTCTGAACCAGTAGCGTGACATAGGGGCTAGGGATGGAGTGATGAATAGGGGAGGAAATTTGAGACGTCTAGTGTGAAAGCAAAAGAAAATGAACATGCACACTGGGAGATCAGAACGGAAAATAGAGTACTGTGTGATTGGCAGAAGGAGGAATAGTGAGCCCAGGCGGAGTTGTAGGAAGTAAGTGTGGACCGAGCAAGTCCTTTCTGCATGAGAGTTGGAGCAGAATTTAAATGGGGTAGTAAGGAGGGGCTTAATCCAGCAGGAGGTCTGAGAGGAGTAGCAGGGAATACTCTTTTTTTTTTTTTTTTTGCTGGTGGGGGGCATGGTCTGTGGAACTCCTGGAAGCGAAACGAAAGAGGGAATCAGTGATTACATTGAAAAACCCAGGAATGTGTCTGGCTGAGATAACGAAGTTGCAGGAAATGCTCTGCCATGTCAGACGTCTCATAAGGGACATGATGGCTAGAGGACCGGCCTTTATTGATTATAGTAACGATTGCGGAATTGTCGCAAAACTATGACGTGATTGCATGTCCAAAGGGAACCCCATATAACGCTGGCCATGACGATGGGATACATTTCAAATAGAGCGAACGAGGGAGCATAGGAAGTTATATTGAAAGATTCATCTGGCCATTTCCCTGTGAACCATGATCCTAGAAAATATCCCCCAAATCATACAGAGGGAGCCGCGGCCATGAAAAGAGACATGTTGTCCGGAGATTCATTTATTTTACTTTTTTGAAAAAGGGAAATGCCATTCCAGTGATTTAATAGCTGTGACCAGAAGAGGAGGTCCGAGCGGCAGCCATCATCGATTTATATGTAGGCGAGGTTGTATACGGAATGGGCTAGTGTGAGGAGGTGAGAAATGAAGGAGTGGCCTTGAGAAATGATGTGCATGGCAAAATTGAGGTGGCCTAATAGGGACAGGAGATCACGTTATGAGACACAAACTGACCAGAGAACGACGTGCAAATAGACCTGATCCTGTCGAGTTTCTTTAGGCAGGGAAGCTTGCATGTTTAGAGAATCGAGCGTGATGCCGAGAAATTCGAGAGACGTGGCAGGGCCCTTGGTTTTTTTTTTTATATTTTAGCCCTTAAAACCAGCAGACCATGCATGGTCCATGACATGCAGCTCCAGTGAGCTTCAGTGATTTTGACAGACTTGGCGAGGAGCGCACTCGTTCCACGCTGGTTCGTGCATTCCAATTGAGGATGCGGTGGCTTGATTGAGGGAGATCTCCTAAGTGAAAGAGATATGGATGAAGATCTGGGTTTGCTGATTGTTTACTCCCCATGGGTTTGATGCGGGCAGAAGTTGAGATGAAGTGACGGCATTGTTGGGAAGGGAAGGCGGGCTTCCAGAGATGTTCTGTGCATGGGTCTTCACATTGTGCTGAGGTTCGGTCACTTCGGTTTGAGGTTTCGGGTTTGTGTGTGGCCGAACTCTCGCATAGGTGTCCTGTCTTGTTTTTGTCGCCTGCTCCGTGCATCACATGGCGTTTGCCTCGCGATGAACGCTCAGGCTTTGTTTAGTGTGGGAATGTATGGCATCACTTTGTTTGGCATTGCTACGCATTCTCTCGTCTTGTTCTGTCGGTTGGCATGAGCGTTTATAGCATTATTTTCTTGGCGATGTGCGCTCATGCCATTCAGGTGTTTTGTTGTCTTGTGAGAGCACGTGGCTTTGTTTTGTTTCTGTATCGCCACGTGTCTCTCTGTCTGGCGTCATACCCCACCTCTTTGTTTGCCCATTATTAGCTTATTAGTCACACCTGCCCTGTCTTTTTAACCTGTTGATTTCTCTCCCTATTTTAGTCATCTCGTTTGTACTGTCCAGTGCCAGTTCGTCTTGTGCTATCCAGTCGGTCTTGTCTGTTTCCAGTCGGTCATGTCTGTTGGTCTGTTTCCAGTTTGGTCCTGTTATCCCTACTCAGTCTGGTCGGTCCTGTACCCTGTTTTCCTCTGCCCCAGCCTGGATTATTTGTTTTCCCCTACGAGGTTGTTTATGTTTGTTTTCCCCCTTGTGGGAGTTTATGTTGAGTTTTTCCCCTTTATTTTTGTATTAAGACAAGTTTCGTATTACCTGGAAAGTACCACTGTCTACTTAAAAAATAAATGTCATAAATGAGCCACAGTCAAACATTTAATCATTTTGGAGTATTCAATAAATAAAAGCAACACAAGATATGAAAACAAGCTTGCATGCTGACTTTCCAGAGTCCTGAATACTTTATGTAAACAAAGTACAAAATGCTAGTGTTGTAAGTACAAGATTATGTCATTCAGATTTAATACATGGTATACAAGAGTAAAAATAAGTATGGAATTCAATCTGGCTTCAAAATTCACATTTGGGGTATGACTGTGTGTAATTTATGTTGTAGAACAAAACGTCAATGTATCGTCAAGTAATGTTTACCACAGACCTTATTTTACACATAACTTTAAAAACCCCATTATAAAAACCCATAGGAAAATCCGGAGGGAACTCATGGCGAATTCTCTTCCTGGTTTTTGGACTACAAGCTGAACAGCATATTGATAACCATTGTATGACAGTAGGCTTGTTTGAGATGCCAAACGCTCCCCTTGAAAGTAGATGAGAGCCAGGGGAGGAGTGAAATGAGTGCAGTCAAGTCAGACAGTTCTCACTAAGTGTGTTCGTTTTCGAGCTTTCTGGAGCTGACTCCGATTCCCGACTCACGCCGTTTCAATCAGGATAGTTTCAAAATTCAGGGCCGTCACCAGGGATGGCCATTAGTGGGCAGTGCCTTCCCACGTGACATACATTATTTTCACCCCCTAAAACTGCTTGTCAGGCATGAGCGGAAAATCAATGGAATTATAAAAATCATCGTTTAATTTTCAGTCGTTTATAGTTCACTCAATCCACTGCTTATTGCGTCCGACTGCCGCTCCGTGATAAAGTTTTTCTGTAACTGCTGGTCAGTTTCTACCCAAATCCAAACACTAACTCAGAAGTCTCGATCACAAAGGATTAAATAGCAGTGGGTTTTATTAAGATATATTGGTGTGGTTATTGGTTTGATAAAATATCACTAGTTTACCTGTAATTTAATAGTGTTTCCAATCCCATATGTTCTGGCGATGGCACTGTGAAGATTGCAGTAATCGCACACTAAATGTAGTTTTTATTTTCTCTTAAGAGTTTTTGAAATGTGTGACATGAAGACATAAACTCCTGCTATTATAATTAGAGACAATCGTAACTTTACCTTAAAATGACTGGTAACATGTCATTCCCTAGTTGCTGCTCATATCCAATTTTAAGAGGGAAAATCACAAGAAACAGGCTGGGTCGGAAATAATTTCATTACCATATAGAAACTAGACAAATTGGGAGAATCCACTTCTCCAACCACTGTCCCTTGGATTGATGTAATACACATCCTCTCTCTCTATCTCTCTCTCTCTCTCTCTTTTGCACGCACGCACATTATCTCTCCAACCAACAGGTGTGTGTAGAGGATGTGATTGGCTCAAAATAATGAATTGGCATTCTTAAGAACCAATTACAACGTCCTGTTCATAAAGTTACGGAGTCGAACATAATAACCGATTCCTGTATCAGAGTCGACTCCGATTTCAGGACGAGTCAGAGTTGAGGAATCGACTCCCCATCACTAGTTCTCACTTCTCGTACTGGATCAAACACATTCTAGATCAAAGGCAGATATCGCGGGATTCATGTTCATGTGCTTTGATGTTAATTAAGTGGACGCAATTGAAATTTTGATTCTTTAAAATGAAAATAAATATGATGAAAAAGACAGTCAGTGTACATGTTATTTAATTCCCCCCATAAGACGTGTCTTTCCATCCATTTTTAGTTGAATAAAGACATGTATTTGAGATATTTCAGAAATATGATAACAATCACATACCCCTTACAGAGATTGCACTGTCAGAGTGTTGGGAATATTCACATATCATTTATACACATAAAAACATGATGAAAACGAAACATCACAGTTGTTTAAGCCAATGAGCATTAAGCTGTCATTAGAAAGTATTTCCCATAGTGCTTGCAGTTCGTTCAACTCGGAAAAAGCAACTGTGCCACCTGCATGACATCACAGCAAGCCGGACAGATTTCTAACACCTGGCGGTGATCACCAGTGATCGGTTGTGCACAGAACTTGCTCGTCTCAAACGAGCCCAATGTCATGTGTTGTCAACATGGCACCGCCCATGAGAGGGCGACCCGCTCCATATAAAATAAAACATCTTTTATAGGGTTTCTGATGTGACTGGAGTCTTCATCTTATGTGAGTGTGCATCATTTTCAACATATTTCTAAAAATGCAAAATGTTTTTATGTGTAAAACTTTTATTAATTAGCACAAATGTACTGAGGCTACAACACTACGTAAAAATTCATCAATCATGAAGACAATTTTTACTAAAGGGCCAAATGGTAATTTTTCCAACTAAGTGCTCTGATGTCCAAACCTTTGTGTTTCTTCACCCATTGGCCAGATTATAGCACTATACAAATGGTTACCATTTACAAATCAAAACAACCAGTTTATAAAGTATATAAACTTGATGGTTTATACCAAACTATAAATACTACACTAAACATTACATGGTATTTAGTAGTACTCTTTCTCCCACTGCACCGGCAGATGAACTGTTTTTTTATCTGTGTTTCCAGACAATATGGCGATGGCGCTTGTCGTGACATCATTGGAATCATAGCCGCCATCGCCAGTATTGCCAGTATTGCAATGGCAATACTACTTTTATTTTAAGTATTGTCCGGCAACACTAGTTTTCTCAGTTCGTACAGCTTCATTAACCTAAATTTGTAGCTACCGTCTACAGCATCTCTCTTTTTCTCTCTCTCTCTCTATCTGTCTATCTGTAGTAGCATTCTGCAGCTCATTAGTCCCTTGTCGAGTTTAGTGTGAGCGCACATTGAGCAAAGGAACATGCACATTTGCTGAACTTAAAGATTACACCTACACTACCGGTCAAAGGTTTTGAAACAC
This sequence comes from Myxocyprinus asiaticus, assembly GCF_019703515.2. Taxonomy (NCBI): domain Eukaryota; kingdom Metazoa; phylum Chordata; class Actinopteri; order Cypriniformes; family Catostomidae; genus Myxocyprinus; species Myxocyprinus asiaticus. Next base: position 3,773,636 of record NC_059377.1, read on the forward strand.
TTGACTGAAATGTTTCTCATGATCTTAAAAATCCTTTGATCTGAAGGTGTATGCTTAAATGTTTGAAATTAGTTTTGCAGACAAAAATATAATTGTGCAACCATATTCATTTATTTCATTATAAAACTAAAATTTAATAAAAAAATAAATAAAATAAAAATAAAAGTTTTTGAAATTGATGACTTGGACCAAATAATAAAGAAAAGCAGCCAATAAGTGCCCAACATAGATGGGAACTCCTTCAATACTGTTTAAAAATCATCCCAGGGTGATACCTCAAGAAGTTGGTTGAGAAAATGTCAAGAGTACATGTCTGCAAATTCTAGGCAAAGGGTGACTACTTTGAAGATGCTAAAATATAACACAGTTTTGATTTATTTTGATTTTGTTTAGTCACAACATAATTCCCATAGTTCCATTTATGTTATTCCATAGTTTTGATGACTTTACTATTATTCTAAAATGTGAAAAAAAAATTACAATAAAGAATAATTTACGGTAGTGTACAGTATATAAACCAGTTAATTAAATATGAAATGGCATTATGCCGCATCTCTGCAAGCAAGCGACACGATGAAGCAGTCGCTCCTGTTTATACAATGCATGCGCGTGACATTGGCGATCTAGATTTGTCTCATCACATCGTGGCGCGCCCTTGTAAAATAGCACACTTGACAAGAAAGAAATAGCAAACATTTATTTGTGTTTAACGCTACCAGAGCTACTCGGCATGGAGAGAAACACTTAAAACAGAATTTAACACCTGTTACATCCCTCATCTCCATTATCTGATGTCAGCTATACAGGTATTTTCTCTGCTTTGTTAATTAGTCAAGTTTAATAATTTAAGTAGGCCATACAGTATATACTTGTAATAGTATACATAATAATAACATAAATAGCCTACTATAATAATAATAATACTTGCAATATACATGCAGGATATTCAAAATATCATTTTATTATCTATCTTTAATATACACTGATGAGCCAAAACATTATGACCACTCACAGGTGAAGCAAATGCAGGAGAAATGGGCAGTTGTAAAGACCTGAGGGACTTTGACAAGCGCTAAATTGTTATAGTCAGACGACTGGGTCAGAGCATCTCTGAAATGGCAAGGCTTGTGGGGTGCTCACGGACAGCAGTGGTGAGTACCTACCGAGCGTGGTCCGAGGAGGGACAAAACACAAACCAGCGACTGGGTGTTGGGCGCCCAAGGCTCATCGATCCACGAGAGCAACAAAGGCTACCCCATCTGGTCCGAAACGACAGAAGGTCTGTGGAATAAGTCACAGAAAATTTTAATGATGGATATGGGAGGAATGTGTCACAACACACAGTACATCGCACCTTGCTGTGTATGGGGCTGCGTAGTCGTAGACTGGTCAGAGAGCCCATGATGACCTTTGTCCACCGTCAAAAGTGCCTACAATGGGCACGCGAGCATCGGAACTGGACCTTGGACCAGTGAAAGAAGGTCGCCTGGCCTGATGAGTCCCATTTTCTTTTACATTACGTGGATGGCTGTGTACGTGTGTGTCATTTACCTGGGGAAGTGATGGCACCAGGATGCACTGTGGGAAGACGACAAGCCAGTGGAGGGAGTGTGATACTCTGGGCAAAGTTCTGCTGGGAAACCCTGGGTCCGCCATTCATGTGGACATCAATTTTGTTGCAGACCAGGTACACCCCTTCATGGCAATAGTATTCCCTGATGGTAGTGGCCTCTTTCAGCAGGATAATACACCACACTGCACACATTGTTCGGGAATGGTTTGAGGAACATGATGAAGAGTTCAAGGTGTTGCACTGGCCTCCAAATTCCCCAGATTGAGCATCTGTGGGATGTGCTGGACCAACAAGTCCGATTCACGGCGGATCCACCTCAAAATGTACAGGACTTGAAGGATCTGCTGCTAATGTCTTGGTAACAGATACTACAGGACACCTTCAGGGGTCATGTAGAGTCCATGCCCCGGTGGGCCTGCACTATTTTGACGGCACACAGAGGACCAACAGCATATTAGGCAGGTGGTCATAATGTTTTGGCTCATTGGTGTACATATTATTGTCTTTCAGTAAATATCATAACTGATTTAGCAACAAGTAACCCTGTTCAGTGCATTGCGTCTACTTTAAACTTGTGAGCATTGACTGTTAAAGGGATAGTTCACCCAAAATGAAAATTCTGTAATCACTTCACATTTTTGCAAACCCATGACTTTCTTTCTTTTGTGGAACTCAAAAGAAGATGTTAGGCTGAATGTTAGTCTCAGTATTCTCTTTCATTGTATAGAGAAAAAGATGCAGTGAAAGTAAATGGAGACTGACATTCTGCCTAACATCTTTTGTGCTGCACAGAAGAGAGAAATTCATGTGGAGAACAACATCAGGTGGAGTCATGATTAAATAAAATTTTAATAAATTGAAATTATTATTTCTGTTAATTGAAATAAAATTTTTGGGGGCGAACTATCTTTTTAATTTCCTGTTTAAAGCTACACTATGTAACTTTTTCTGTTAAAAAATAACAATGTTACTAATGAGAGAGGGCAACAAAAATCCAACTTCCAAACCATGTCTTTACCCAAATACACTTTGATAAACCTGTAATAGTGACTTTTATTTTAGAGCTGTCGGGATTTTGCGGGAAACTGCATACATGCGTCATTCGCCCGTGCGTGTTGACGTCATATCCACACACAGAGAAAATAAGATCTGGCTACTGTAGCGTGTGTATGGTGTGGGAGTAGCGTAAAGCTGAAACTTTGTTGTCATAACGAATGAGAAAAATTGACCATGGATCATTCAAAGCAAACCTCCGAGGAATCACCAGTTGTAAAAACAAAGAAACCCCGAACAGAGCAGAGTCTATAAGCAAAAAAGGAAAGCGACAGAGTCCGTAATACAACCTGAGAGGTGGCGACAACTCCGAGATCTGAAAAGATTTAAAAGAGAACCAGAGATGGCTTTTTTTCTTACTCAACAGGTAAGATATTTTATTTATATGGTTTATGTATAGTCTGTGTATGTGTAGTGAAATACAATAATTATAATGTAATCAGTGCAGAAATTTCACTTGCTAGCCCACGTGTTTTTTTCTTTATAACAGCAATAATTTATATAAATAAATCCTTTAGTCCTAGGCTTGCCAAGGACATGTGAGTCTTGAAATTATGTTGACCAATGGTTAGGAACAATGACAATCTATAAATTAGTTACTACCGTGGTCTATTTGGCCAGAATATCCTGCAGTTATAAAAACTTTACAACTTTTCACCTTATCTGACTAGTAATCATTGTGTCTAATGTTAATGAATGTTGCCAAACTTTTGTAACATAATTTATTTTAAAACATCAATGTTTCCAATAAGTCAAAACAACAGATATGGCACTTATCTGCTCAGATGACGTTTTCAGATATCCGTCTTTTCCTTTCTTTCATTATTTATTTGTCCATTCGCTCTGATAAGATGTCCTGTATTCATGTGTACACTGGTGCCTTGAACCACATTCATCCGCGCAGAGGAGCAGTGCCGAAGCACAACCAAAACAATGTTCTTTCGCAAGACGCATGCAGTTTTATTTTTTAACCGCTAGAGGGCCAAAAGTTACATAGTGTAGCTTTAAGATTTTGTTAAACGTATCTGCCAAGAACAACACTATAAATGTAATTACATGACTGCATTACTGTAAGTCTTGCTGGGAAACAAGTGACTGAAGAGAAGGGACATATTGTAGACTGTATACTTAAAAATTATTCCACCTGAATAAAGCTGGAGGTAAGAATGTAGGAAAAACAACCCCCTTTGAGATTTAGGTGAGATTGTTTCTCACGCAGTAGAACAGTTTTGGTATAATTTAAACATAAGAACAAACAGAGCGCTGGATAAAGTGAATATTTATCGACAATCAGTTGAAAGATAACTTTGAGAAACTTCAAATTGTGCTGTGTCATGTGAACAAGTATTTTAGAAATGCTTTGTAGGAAATAGTTGCATGAATGTCTGTACACATACTGAAGAAAATATAAAATATTATTCTCTCAAATTTACCAGAACTGAACGCTTTGGTGTTGTGTTTACAAAAACATTCCCCCGGGGGTGCATGCCCCCAGACCCCCCTAGACAGTAACGGTACACTTGGTCAGGGTTTTCTGCATACCCAGAGATGAAATCCTGCAGGCACACTTGATGACATGTATATGCAAAGTTAGAGATTTAAGTAACAGACAGTAAGTTCATAAAAAATATACTTATAAGTATGCAGTGATAATATGCTTACGTACAGTAAATGAACACAAAATTAAAAAAAATTAAAAACATGCTTTTATAGCAGGTAGCCCATTTGTTTTAGTGTTATACGCCTTGGGTGAAAATTTGGCAATACTACTATGACACATATGATGGTACCCCTGATTGGAATATTATCTATACCTGGAGAGAGCTCTCTGTTAGCATTGCCATTCATCTCAATGACAGATGCTCAGCTGGCGCATGCAGCCCGGGAAGATTTTTTTGTATGGCTTTATGGCCCTAAATCAGCACGGCTCAGTCGAATCACAGCCGTGCTGATATAGGGCCATACAACACTCTTGCTCATGTGATATTAACTTATGTTAACAAATACAACCTTATTGTAAAGTGATACCAAATATTGTCATGCTTGGTATTTTTAATGTAGCATATTTTGCATGAACTTCTGTGCCAAGAGCTCATACCAAGTGCTGTCGGAGTCTATTTAGCCCAAGACGGAGGACTTGTATTCAATGGCGGATGTAGAAAAGGACATCCTGCCTTAAGAGTAAAAGAGCCAATCATCTTTTGGATACAAACATTGCCTGTCAGTTAACTCAAGAATATTCATGCACATTTGCTGGACCAGTCTGAAAAAAATTTTTATCTTGATTTTAGCTTGAATTGAAGCAAAATATGTGATACTATTGTTGTCAGATTTTACTGCTGATTTGATCATAAACTTGACCCACCATTTTGGAGATTTTGCTCTTTCCCCATTCAAGCAGATAGGATTACTATTATGCCACTTTTATTTATAGAAAATAGCTGCCCAGGTGCGTTCCAAAGATGGTCGCCCAGTGGACTGACTTACCTTGAAAGGGAATTTGGTGCTGTGTAGCGGGTTCTTTGCTTTTTTTATTTGTATTCTTCTCTCGCATTGTGATCTGGCGGTCTTGTGATTTTGTTACCTGATTTAATGAACAGTATTCCACAAATTATTCTACTGGACAACACCCTCTCCATTCTCTCTTCAAGACCTCACTCGTGTCTCTCCCCATTCTACTTTTGTAGGGACGATTTAAATGTAATTTTCTCACATTTTCTTCACCTCTAATCCCTAACAGCTACATTTTGAAAGTAGATAAACCCAGTAGAAATTATACAATATTTTTCTAGCTGTTAAAATAACAAAAGGTTTCTTGAATTTTTTTATGTTTTTGAAACGGTAGAGACTAACCGAAGAGAAAAAAATATGTGAAGAGGCACATATTTGCCTTCAGTCTGATTTACTCTCTCTGTTACAGACCAATTTTGAAAACACTTTTTAGTTGATTGTATATGCCTCAAATTAATTGTATTTTTTCAGAATGTCTTGATAGGTGGAAATATTTCTCATGAAAAAAAAAAAAAAAAGAAAGAAAGCTATAAACACAGATGTATTATTTATAAATGCTTTATAACTGTTATCTGTAGATATTAGCTTTTCATTTACAAAATATTCTGGCTCAGCCAATATGATTTTTCCTCAAAAAATGTTCCATCTGGCCCACTTGCCGATGAAGTTGAATAGCCCTGGCCTATTTACTGATGCTTTCAGTACTACTTGTCATTCACGCCACCAGGGGGCAGCCAAGCTCCATTTCCATAACTCCACCTCCTCCTCATTGTATGTAAGTGTAGAAGTCTGTAGGTTGATGAGGAGAGACAGCCAACCTTCATTAACAGCAGGGCAATGAGTCAATAGAATGGAGGATTGTGTGTGTGTGCGTGCATGCCAAGAGCCTGTTACTGACTCTGCTGCCACTCAAGTGTGTGTGCTCAACTGAAATGTCTCTTTTATTGATAACCTCAGCAGGGGCGGACTGGCCATTGGGAGCACCGGCTGTATTCCCGATGGGCCACTGTGTAATTTAGGCTGGCCCGCTGCTGCGCAAGTACCGGCCCATCCAACAGGCAATAGAAGCGGCTGCCCTGGGCTTCAACATGCCCGCGCGCACACCATAACAGAGTGAATATTCAATAAACCCTGTGAAGTTAAGCCAATACAATGGCTTTAATTTTGAAATAATGTTAGGTCTTTTATTTTTAAATTAATTACACATCAGAATGCATAGTTATATTGCATGGACCTGACTATTTCAGAATCAGAATCAGTTTTATTGCCAAGTATGCTTATACATACAAGGAATTTGTGTTGGTGACAGGAGCTTCCAGTGTACAACAATACAAAAACAATACAAAAACAGCAGCAAGACATAGATAATAAAAAAATAAAAAATAAAATGAATTATACACATACGTACAGACACACACATACATACATACATACACACATACACATGGGTAGTGCAAATCTAATACAATCTGTTATCTGTTATGTACAATGCAAATTTCTATTTATTTTTTTCAGAGGAATGAAATGGCAGAAGAGGTTGGATGTGTTGGATAAATATAAGAAAGACTAAACTGTGTATTGCACATAGTTATTGCTCAATGGGGCAATTAACTGTTCATGACATGGATAGCCTGAGGGAAAAAACTGTTCCTGTGCCTGACGGTTCTGGTGCTCAGAGCTCTGAAGCGTCGGCCAGAAGGCAACAGTTCAAAAAGGTAGTGGGCAGGGTCAGTGGGGTCCAGAGTGATTTTTCCAGCCTTTTTACTCACTCTGGAAGTGTATAGTTCTTGAAGGGGGGGGGGGGGTGGCAACCAATAATCCTCTCAGCAGTCCAAACTGTCCTTTGTCTGATTTGGTAGCTGAACCAAACCAGACAGTTATTGAAGTGCAGAGGACAGATTCAATGACCGCTGAGTAGAACTGTATCAGCAGCGCCTGTGGCGGGTTGAATTTCCTCAACTGGTGAAGGAAGTACAACCTCTGCTGGGCCTTTTTCACAATGGAGTCAATGTGGGTCTCCCACTTCGGGTCCTGTAAGATGGTAGTGCCCAGGAACCTGAATGACTCCACTGCTGCCACAGTGCTGTTTAGAATGGTGAGGGGGGTCAGTGTTTGGGTGTTTCTCCTAAAGTCCACAATGATCTCCACCGTTTTGAGCGTGTTCAGCTCAAGGTTGTTTGACTGCACCAGACAGCCATCTGTTCAACCTCCCTTCTGTATGCAGACTCATCGTCATCTCGGATGAGGCCGATGACAGTGGTGTCGTCTGAAAACTTCAGGAGCTTGACAGAGGGGTCATTGGTGTAGAGGGAGAAGAGTAGTGGGGAGAGCACATATCCCTGGGGGGCACCAGTGCTGATTGTACAGGTGCTAGAAGTGAGTTTCCCCTGTCTCACAAGCTGCTGCCTGTCCGTCAGAAAGCTGGTAATCCACTGACAGATAGACATGGGAACAGAGAGTTGGTGTAAATTATTCTGGAGTATAGCTGGGATGATGGTGTTGAAAGCTGAACAGAAGTCCACAAAAAGGATCCTTGCATATGTCCCTGGTCTGTCCAGATGTTGCAGGATATGATGCAATCCTATGTTGACTGCATCATCCACAGACCTGTTTATTCGATAAGAAAATTGAAGGGGATCTAGAAAGGGCCTGATTGTACAAGACTTTATCCCCACCACTGTTAGCATCCTCTTTGGCCTGACGAAGCTGCCTGAGCTCTGCTGTAAACCACGGTTTGTAGTTGTTGAACTTTAAATAAGTTCTAGTAGGAATGCACATATCCTAACAGAAACTGATATATGATGTAACAGTATCTGTGAGCTCGTCCAGGTCTGTGGCTGCAGCCTCAAAAACACTCCAATCCGTGCAATCGAAGCAGGCTTGTAGTTCCCACTCTGCTTCATTGGTCCATCTCTTTACAGTCCTTATTACTGGCTTGGTTGATTTTAATTTCTGCCTGTAGGTTGGAAAAAGATGAACCAGACAGTGATCAGAGAGTCCCAAAGCTGTTCTAGGGACAGAGCGATATGCATCCTTTAACAATGATCCAGTATGTTCCTGTCTCTGGTGGGCATGTGATGTGCTGTTTGTATTTGGGCAGTTCACGTGTGAGATTTACTTTGTTAAAATCCCCAAGAATAATAATAACTGATTCCAGGTATTGTTGTTCCGTGTCTGTGATTTGATCAGCCAGCTGTTACAGCACCGCATTCAAACACGCATTTGGCGCGATATACACACTCACCAGAATAAACGAGGAAAACTCCCTCGTCGAGTAGAAAGGCTTACAGTTAATAAGGAGCACTTCCAAATTAGGACAGCACATCCTCTTTAATGTTGATACATCTGTACACCAACTTTCCTTGATGTAAAAGCATGTTCCATCGCCTCTCGTTTTCCCTGTTAACTCCGCGATGCTCTGAACAGCTGGAAGCCTGGCAGATGTAACGCGCTGTCGAATGGCTTCACTCAACCAGGTTTCTGTGAAGCACAAGGCAGCAGAGGTTGAAAAGTCCTTGTTTGTGCAGGTGAGGAGATGTAGTTTGTCCGTTTTGTTAGGAAGAGAGCGGAGATTCGCTAAGTGAATACTCGGCAGCACTGTTCGAAATCCGTGCCGACGGAGTTTGATCAGCGCACCGGCTCGTCTCCCTCGCTTGTGTCTCTTGAACAGCAGAGCTGCGCCTCCTACTAAAATGTCTAGCAAAACGTCTGAATATTCGAAAACCGGGAAAAGATTGTCTGGTACATGCTGTTGAATGTTCAGCAGTTCGTCTCTGTTAAAACTAACTGGAAAAAGATTACTAAACACAGGACAAACAAACAAAAACAACAAAAGAACTGAGGAGCTCCACACCGAGGCAGCCATCCACGGTGCCATCATATTTGACATACAAATCACAATAATGGTGGCAACCAATATATTAAGTATAAGATGAGCTCTGAATAATCACAAAATGACAAATAATTGCAAGTTACAACAAATACAATAACAGCAACATAAATAAAATCTGCAAACAGTAAAGCTATGATCAGTACATGTTCATTTGCATAATTTATTCACACTGCAAAGCATTACTGGGAGTGTGGCTTGCTGAATAATGCTCACACTTGATAAAAATGCAGAAAATAAGTCATGAAAAATATTACTTTGTGGCTATTTGAGTCTTTGAGGCTTACTTTGTTTAAAGGATAGCAGAAACAGCGCTTGTCAAAGCATAGGACTTTTTACTTTTTCTCAAGAGTAATCTGGGGAAAGAATTAAAACACTGCAGATATAAAGACAAAATCACATTGACTGAAAATGAGCAATTAATCTGCAAAATATCTGCAAAGTATTTATTTATGTACATATTCTGGCCAACTTTGTTTTCATTGTTTTTTTTTTGTTGTTTTTTTATAAACATTTACACATAGTAATGTGAGTAATTGACATGAAATTTTAAGCATTGTCATCAGTGTCCTGCTGTGTGACACTTTCTTCATCTAACTATTTTAAACAACATTTTATGATCTTTTATAGCTATATACTCTAAATAACTAATATATTATTATTATACTTGTTGTTTCCACAACCTCATATTAACTAACACAATAGTTTATTTGCACTTCTGGAAAAAAGTTGAAAGGTGATTAATATCTTTAAAAACTTTGAAGAAATGCTGAATTGTCACAGCACCTAAAATACACACTTCCCTTGTACTTTCATGTACATTTGAACCTAACATCTGTATATTGGTACATGTTATTTGTCTGAGCTATAAAGTGCTTAATTTAGTGCGTTCTCTAAAAAATCCACTCATCACATTTACAGTGGTTTTATATGTTTTAAAGTTATACAAATGTTTGCACTGGTGGGACCTGTTGTCATGACTAACAGTCAACAGAATGTTTTTTTTTTTTTATTTTATTTTTTTATTTGGACAATTAAATCAAAGAGCCAGTGTGTTATGGTGTGGTGTGTTGCAAGCTGGGTTTGTTGAGCTAGAAAGTCCAGGGCCACTTTTTAGTCCCAGTCTGCCCCGGAACCTCAGATTTTTTTGTTCAACCTGTGCTGTGTATCATAAAGAAACCTAAACAATGTTAGGAAGACTATTCCATAGTTTAAGAGCCAAATAGGAAAAATATCTCCCTCCTTTTGTGGATTTTGATAATCTAGGTATTATTAACAGGCCAGAATTTTGCAATCATAGTAAATGTGATGGAATATACGTTTAAACGTGATAGACGGTCGCTTAAGTACTGTGAAGCTAGACCATTCAAAGCTTTATAAGTAAATAACAGAATTTTAAAATGTATGTAAAATTTAACAGGTAGCCATGTAGCAATGATAAAATGGGGCTGATATGATCATATTTCTTGGTTCTAGTATGCACTCTAGCTGCTGCATTTTGAACCAATTGAAATGTATTTATTAAACCTGCAGGACATCATCCCAGTAATGCATTATAGTAATCTAATCTTGAGGTCATGAACACGTTAATTAGTTTTTCCGCATCAGAAATGAGAATGTGTCATCACTTAGCAATATTTCCGAGGTGGAAGACGTCCTGGTTACTTGCGTAACCTCCGTTCCCTGATGGAGGGAACGAGATGTTGTGTCGATGTAGTGACACTAGGGGTCACTCTTGGGAGCCTGAAACACCTCTGGTATTTGCATGCCACTCCTCCGGACATACGGGTGTAAAAGGAGCTGGTATGCAACCACTCATTCAGGTTTTATGCTGAGGAGCCGAGACAAGGTCCGGCCATTTCAGCGGGTAGTTCAGCGTTGTGGCAGGAGGTTACGCAAGTAACCAGGACGTTCCCTATCTTTCACTCATTCGACGTTGTGTCGATGTAGTGACACTAGGGGTCCCTATAAAAAACGCCACAACTGGCTGAACTGTTACGTGAACTGTTGGTGTGTGACGGGCAGACAACTGTGTGCCTCGTAGCCAGTGCACCAGGCCGACACGTAACCTCCCCCAACATAGTTATGAGTGTCGAACGGCCCTATGGGGACAAGTCGACTACCCAGAAGATAGAGACAAGCTAACCCAGTCATGGCCTGTTTTCCCCTTCTTTTTTTCCACTCCCTAAAAAACAAGGGGGATTATTCGACTGGGCCGCCAGGTCTAGTCGGGGGGAGTCCCTCCCAAGGGGAGGACACCGCGGAGACCACACCTCGCCCAAAGAGAGGGGGGGATATTTAAATGGAAAATACGTCACAGACTTGCAGACCATGTGGAGAGTCTCATGGTAGATCCTACCCAACGGGGGAGGAGTTGCTACAAACATGGAGACTGGGGCAGTGGGAGCTTTGCCCAAGGAAGACGCAGTTTGCCAACAGGGAAACGAATTAGCGGAAGATATACATCGCATGGGGTTACCTTACAGGGAACCGCCACATGCAGAGCACATACCCCAGAACAGGGCTCTTAGTTAGCACGTGTACTGGGCCGGCAGTGAGTCTCTCCAAAAACTCGACTGCCACAGGGCTCGGAGGAAGTCAACCAGGGAACATAGTTTGTGAACGCTACTGGGAATTAATGGCGCACGTCTTCAGCTCAGAGGAGGTGAAAGGCGCTATGTGCAAGCGATACACCTGGCCGGCTATCCCGGGCTTATCTGCTTGTATTGCGTGCCACTACCTGGGACAAAACTGGTTCCACCCGGAGGTTGTAGAACCTTGCAAAGGTGTTGGGTGTTGCCCAGCCTGCTGCTCTGCAAATGTCTGTTAGAGAGGCACCCCTGGCCAGGGCCCAGGAGGCCGCTACACCCCTGGTAGAATGGGCTCGTAGCCCTACCGGGGGCAGCACGTCCTGGGCATGATATGCCATAGCTATGGTGTCAATGAGCCAATGGGCGATCCTCTGCTTGAAGACAGTGCTTCCTTTCCGCTGTGCACCAAAGCAGACAAAGTGCTGCTCAGAGATCCTAAAGCTCTGCATGCAATCCAAATAGATGCGTAATGCGCGCACCGGACACAGCAATGACAGGGCTGGGTCTGCCTCCTCCTGGGGCAGCACTCGCAGGTTCATCACCTAGTCCCTAAAAGGGGTCATGGGAACCTTGGGCCCGGTCAGGGTCTCAAGATCATGTGAGAGTAGCCCAGACCGAACTCCAGGCACGACAGAGAATGCTTGCAGGTCTCCTACCCTCTTGATGGAAGTGAGCACAGTCAGGAGGGCAGTCTTCAATGAGAGTGCCTTAAGCTCAGCTGACTACAAAGGCTCAAAGGGGGCTCTCTGTAGACCCTGAAGAACTACAGAGAGGTCCCATGAGGGAACGAAACACGGTCTGGAGGGGTTCAGCCTCCTGGCGCCTCTCAGGAACCTGATGATCAGGTCATGCTTCCCTAAGGACTTACCTCCACTGTGTCATACATCAACGTACATCTTCAAGGTGGAAGGGGACAGCCGCCCTCCATGCTGTCGCAAGGAGCGTGAGATCCAAGAACCACGTCTGGGTGGGCCAGTAGGGTGCTACCAGGACAACCTGCTCCTCGTCCTCCCTGACCTTGCACAGAGTCAGTGCAAGTAGGCTCACTGGGGGAAACGCATGTTTGTGTAGGCCAGGAGGCCAGCTGTGTGCCAGCGCATCTATGCCGAGGGGTGCCTCGGTCAGGGCATACCAGAGTGGGCAGTGGGAGGATTCTTGGGAGGTGAACAGGTCTACCTGTGCCTGTCCGAATCAACCCCAAATCAGCTGGACTTCCAGCACACCCGTAGGAAGGGTCTGTGTCCAGGTAGAATCGAGAGTCTCCACTTTCCCCTGAGGGTGACCTGCCGTGACAGCGCATCCGCTGTAATGTTGAGGTCGCCCGGCTGCGACTTGAAGTGCTGCCGACACCAGAGGAGGAGACGGCGGGCGAGTTGTGACATACAATGAGAGCGCAGACCGCCTTGGCGGTTAACATATGCTACCATTGCCGTGTTGTCTGTCTGAACTAACACGTGCTTGCCCTGGATCAACGGCCGGAACCTCCGCAGGGCGAGCAGAATTGCCAACAACTCGAGGCAGTTGATGTGCCAATGCAGCCATGGCCATAAGCTGGTGGCTGCGTGCCCATTGCAAACAGCGCCCCAGCACGTTTTGGAGGCATCTATCATGACCACGACGTGCCTGGAGACCTGCTCTAGGGGAACACCTGCCTGTAGAAACGAGAGGTCGGTCCAAGGGCTGAAGAGACAGTGACGGACCTGTGTGATGACCACGCGATGTGTCCCGCGGCACCATGCCCATCTTGGGACTCAAGTCTGAAGCCAGTGCTGAAGCGGTCTCATATGCATCAACCCGAGCGGGGTGGCCACCGCTGAGGATGCCATATGCCCCAGGAGCCTCTGAAAGGAGGACTCAGGAGACTGAGTCCAACTCCAAACTGAGAAAAGAGATGCTGTGAACCGGGAGGAGCTTGCTCTTTTCCCAGTTGATCCGAAGACCTAATCGGCTGAGGTGCAAGAGCACAAAGTCCCTGTGTGCACACAACATGTCCCGAGAGTGAGCTAGGATTAGCCAATCATCGAGATAGTTGAGAATGCGAATGCCCACTTCCCTTAATGGGGCAATAGCTGCCTCTGCGACCTTCGTGAAGATGCAAGGGGACAAAGACAGGCCGAAAGGGAGGACCTTGTACTGATACGCCTGACCCTCAAATGCAAACCGCAGGAAGGGTCTGTGTCGAGGTAGAATCGAGACGTGAAAGTAGACCCTTCAGGTCTACCGCCGCGAACCAATCTTGATGTCGGACGCTCGCCAGAATGCGTTTTTGCATCAGCATCTTGAACGGGAGTCTGTGTAAAGCCCGGTTCAGTACTCGCAGGTCCAAGATTTGCCGCAACCCACCGCCTTTTTTTGGTATGATGAAGTAGGGGCTGTAAAACCCCTTCTTCATCACGGACGGAGGGACAGGTTCTATCGCACCCTTCCGTAGGAGGGTAGCGATCTCCACGCACAAGGTAGCAGCGTTTTCATCCTTCACCAAGGTGAAGTGGATACCGCTGAACCTGGGCAGATGCCTGGTGAACTGAAATGCGCAGCTGAGTCGGACGGTCCGGACCAGCCATCGCGACGGATTGGAAAGCGCAAGCGAAGCATCCAAGTTCCGCGCAAGGGGGATCAAAGGAACAACGTCGTCGGACGTACTGGCAGGTGGGGCCTTGCGGCTGGGCAGAGCTCGAGGTGCCACACCATGTCATGGCCGTGCTGAGTCTAGGGACATCGTAGCACTTAACTGGCTCCTTGTGACCACACCTGGAACATCCTGGGACGGGGGAGGAAGAGGCCTGTCCTCGCAACCCGTGGAGACTGTCACATTGGGGGCGGATGTGTGCCACAGCTGGGCGCGCAGGGTCTGGGGGACTGCCGCTGGAGCGCTAATCCTACAAGGGAAAACAGGTGGATGGTGGTCGTGATGACAACTGTGTACACTTGGTATGTGACCCAGGGAAGGAGGAAACCGCTCTTTTTCTGAACTGTTGGGTATCACAGCAACTTGGGAATTAAAAAAAAAAAATTGTCAAATAAAAAGGCAACAAAACATTCTCCACCCGGCCCTCCACCAGGGGATGGAGTGGTCTTACTACCAGCTCCAATGCAGTGGGTTTCATCGACCTTGGGTTGCCCGTCTTGGGCGTTTTGACGACCTTCGTGGGTTCTTGGTGGCCGGCCGTCTGCTTCCTGCGGTGGGCTCCATGCCGGGGCCGGGCCGAAGGGGCAGGCTGTGGCAGAGCCGGTGCAGTCACCACAGGGGGACGCCCTTGGCAACGAACAGATGGGGTGTGGGATCTTGAGCCACGCTGGGGCAGGATATGCCGGATAGCCTCCGTCTGCTGCTTCACCGTCGAGAACTGCTGGGCAAAGTCCTCGACGGTATCGCCGAATAGGCCAGCCTGGGAGATGGGGGCAGCAAGGAACCATGTCTTGTCGGCCTCACCCATCTAGACCAGGTTGAGCCAAAGGTGGTGCTCCTGGACCACTAATGTGGACATTGTCCACCTGAGACACCCGCGCCGGGACCTTCGTCGCTCGGAGAGTGAGGTTGGTCGCCGAGTGCAGTTTCTGCATCAGATATGGGGCGGAACTACCCTCATGCAGTTCTTTTAGCACCTTGGCTTGGTAGACCTGCAGGAGAGCCATGGCGTGCAGTGCAAAGGCAGCTTGTCCAGCAATGCTGTAGGCTTTGGCCGTCGGGGACGACGTGAACCTACAGGGCTTGGACGGGAGCTTTGCGCGTCTGTGCCAGGTGGCGGCGCTCTACGGGCATAGGTGCACCGCGAGCACCTTATCCACCAGGGAAATTGACATATAGCCCCTGGCCGCCCTGCCATTGAGGGTAGTGAGGGTGGAGGAACTGAGAAATTGGGACCGGGCAGTAAAAGGTGCCTCCCATGATTTTGTCAGCTCCTCGTGCACTTCTGGGAAGAAAGGCACTGGATCGGGGTGTGGCTGCTTTTGAGCAGCGCCGCGAGCCCAGGAACCAATCATCAAGCCGCGAGGGTTCAGGGGAGAGCGGAGGGTTCCACTCTAGCCCGACGCTCGCGGCTGCCCGGGAAAGCATGTCCATCATCTCTGCATCAGCCTGTGACTGGGCAATCGACCCCGAAGTGGGGATCCCAGCTGAGGCTTCTGCATCCGACTTGACAAGCCTGCTCTCCGATGCTGCGCTTGAGCTCATCCGCTTCTTACGAAAGCAAGCCACAACCGCAACGTTGCCATGGTCATGTTCTCGCAGTGAGAACATGAACCAGCCACGAACGCTGCCTCCGTGTGGGTCGCGCCCAGACACGAAAGACAGCGATCGTGACCATCTGAAGTTGAGAGGTAACGACCGCAACCAGGAATAACACACAAACGGAAAGGCATCTTTCAAAAGACGTGTCTTTAAAAAGACGTTCCGTGTGTGCCGCTCCTTTAGAGAAATATACTCTTTCAGGAAAATATACTCTCTCTTTTCTGCCAAAGCGCCCAGGGGCGTACTCTACAGTGCACCAGTGCAGAGGAGGGAGAAACTGCTGAAATGCACCGTCAGATCCAGCAGAGGTGAATGAACAGTCGTGAGAATTCAGCCCAGTGAGCATGACCGTTCGGCTCCGAAGAGAAAATCTGAATGAGTGGTTGCATACCAGCTCCTTTTATACCCATATGTCCGGGGGAGTGGCATGCAAATACCACTCGCCAATTTTCATTGGCCTTTTATCAAAGACCAGAGGTGTTTCGGGCTCCCAAGAGTGACCCCTAGTGTCACTACATCGACACAACGTCGAGTGAGTGACAGATAGGGAAATACTGTTCTTCAAATATTGGAAATGATTTTCAAAGGACAGATTGCTATAAATTATAACACCTAAGTTCTTCACTGTAGAAGACGACATGACAGTACATCCACCGAGAGTCAAATTATATTTTAGCGGCTTATTTATTTATTTTTTTAGAGGTTTTTGGTCCAATAATGAGTACCTCTGTTTTGTCGGAATTGAGTAGAAGGAAATTTCCAATCTTTGATATCATTGAAGCACTGCTAACTTGGAGAATTGTGAAATTTTGTTGGGTTTTGAAGAAATATAATTAGGCATAACAGTGAAAACTAATTTCACAGTTCCTGATAATGTTTTTTCAGCAGTCCTCTCAAGCTCTTGCAACAGCAACGGCATTTGTCCTTGCTGTGTAAATGTGTTTAAATTCATAATCTTTTTCATAATAATGTTCAGTAAATAACTCTCTCACGAGAAGTGAATCACGCTGTCTCTCTTCATGTTGCACCCGACTGGCTGTTTGATGCAAGCATCATTTATTCATGTGAACACGCTAGTGAACTAATCATAAACTCAAGATCAAACTCAGAGTTTATAAAGAAAGTAGATAACCAGCGCTTTAAACCACTTAAACATAATTAATCTTAATTAAATTTGGTTGGTTTTGTCAAACTAGAACCAATCTGGAATCCTGAGTGTGTTCAGGACTCAGACACACTCTCTCTGTTTAAGTCTACACTAAAGACTCATCTGTTCAGCCAGGCATAACCAAATTTTTCCATCAACTCATAGTTATACTGCATTAGTTAGGACTGCCGGAACTGGAGACACTTCTCATATTCTATAAGTCTGCTTTAAGGTTAATGGCATCTGCGCTAATGTTATACTCCTTGTTTCCCTGTCTCAATCTCGGGATACATATCCTGAGGTTACCAGAGCCTACCAGATCCAACTCCAGTCCTGCCTGATGTCTGACTCCCACTGCTACGTGTCGCTGAGTGATGACGACTAACTGCGTCACTGCGTCCACTATGATGGACTTCACAGAGGATGAACTGATGCCAACTCCAACTGTAAGACATAAGATACATCACTGGCCACTGCCTGAAACTTGTACTTAGTATGGATTTCACAGAAATGAACCGCCACAATCTTCAAGTCGAACTGCAGTACACCTAAATGACCTCTGCCTGCATCACCTTTGTCAAAGGATGGACTACATTCTCTTAAAATGGAATACATAGACAATACATTAATTGCCAACTAATGCCTTCATCAGCTAAATAACAAAGGACAATGCATTTGTGTGCACTTCTGCAATTAATTCAGAAGACATTTTAGTCATTAGTCATTACAGTTCATGCAAAATCATTTTGTTTAATAATTGGCCCCTAACATAGCTTGTGCAAAGACATTTTTTTAATTTATGGGTTGTTCTGCAGAAAGCAGAAAAATGAAGTACACCAGGGCCTTAAGTTTAAACTTATTTAGCTAACCACTTAATCCTGCTTTATGATATACCACTAGCTGACCACTAGTAGGGGCAGTGGTAGCTCAGCAGTTAAGGCTCTGGGTTACTGATCAAAAGGTCAGGGGTTCAAGCCCCAGCACCGCCAAGATGCCACTGTTGGGCCCTTGAGCAAGGCCCTTAACCCTATCTGCTCCAGGGGCACCGTATCATGGCTGACCCTGCACTCTGACCCCAGCCTAACTGGGATATGTGAAAAAAGAAGAATTTCACTGTATATGTGCAAATGTATAATGTGTGATAAATAAAGAAAATTAATTAATTGATACAGGCCAATGGTCTCATAGAATCATTTTACTATGCATACATTTTTGCAAAATTATTTTTATGTGGCTTGTTTTATATAGTATATCACTGCAAACACTGGTGAACACCTGGTGAAATAAACACTAAAGGCGCTACAACAACAATTACTTTTATTCACTTTCACAGAAATCATGAGTAAAACAGATTATACGATTCCTGAAGAGCATGTGAGTCTACATGTGAGCCGAAAGTGTCATAGAACACCACAAAATGACATTGCTTCAGCAATTGTTTTTTTCACCTCACATTTGCTTTTATTACACTATTGGTTAGATTTAGGTTAAAATTTTAGGGAAGTTATGTAGGTTTTGTTGATTTGAAACTTGATAGAGCATTAATCTTAAAAACCTCATCTGTTTGGAAGAACATTTAACTCACTTTTAGTGCCACACAATGGACATTTCACCTGGGAACTGCCACGATACATGAAATAAACAATGTAATGTAATTTTTGCGAAAGTGTCGGCATAGTCACATAATGACAGAATTTAATAATTCCTGGGGTAATTTACCGTGCTTTGTGGCAGAACAGATGCCAATAGGAAAGATTTATGGCATCAGCAACTGTAAATGGGCAGCAGGGCATCTTTAATCTCTCTCTCTGTCTGTGCTTGCTGTATCTACTCGCGTGTGAGTGTGCAAGAGAGAGTGCTATCATCCAAGGCCATGAAAAAATGCAAGAAACAATACTTTAACATTTCTAGCAGTTGACACATTTACATCGTCCACCCCAATGCAGAGCTCTGTAAACTGACTGATGGTCTCATTATAAAGCATTAACATGTCAAAAAGGTATGTTATTTTAAAAATGTTTTTGCAGTATTACAGTGCGTGGTTATGATGTTTCAGAAATTCCATGAATTATTAAGATACCAAAAAAATAAACTCTCAAGCACTTAGCAACGCAAAAGCCAGCGCACCTACGTTAGAAGCAGAATATGTTTGGTGTGCTTTATCCTCATGCAGTTGTGCAAAGAGGCTCTGGTTGGTAGAGCAACATATAATTAAGTTTTGCTACTGTTTGCCTGGGTGTCTAGGTCTTTGGACCAGTTTTACATTTTTATGATGAGATTTTGCTTATATCATGTTGAGGAAGATGAGGATGCTGACATGATGTCTTACTGGTATTGCACATTTTATGAATCTTTGACCGCCTCAAACATATGAGTTTCTGCGCACCCCCTGTGAGCTCTGGACCCCAGTTTGGGAACCACTGCTCTAAACTAACTGAGGGTTGAGTCTTCATTCCCCTGCCATGACACCATGACACAAGAGTAAATCTGCTCAATTGTTCAGGTTCTCAGCTACTCTCCAAATAGCTAGCTTAGCTAAACAGCAATGCGTTACTTGGAGGCGAAGGTGACCATGTGACCAAGCATGATGAGGGACCTTTGTGCTGAGCCAGCCCTACAAAGGTCTTATCTGTAGCACGGCAGCTGCAGCAGCCATCCAGCCATGACACTACAGCAGGGTTCTCCCCAGCTTGAACCTTGTAAAATGTAGTATTATGGACTAAATATATTTGTCAGTCAGGTGCCGACATGGTTGCAGAGTCAAGTTTCATTCCTAAGAAGTAAACTTGTTGACTGGGCACCAAAATGCTTTTTGTCCAGTTGACCTTGAGGCCCCAATGCATGAGCAACAGGTCTCTGTGCATGCACTCTTTTACCTCTGATTAGGCTAGCAGTGTGTCAAACGACCAGCCGCAGAACTCCACCCTCCGTCAGGGGCGTTCATTCAGCTCAGCCGAGTTGGTTAAGCTGGATATTGCTTTCTTTTGTGAATGTTTGGGCCTCATGCAGCTGCTACGAGGTCTGTTAGTCATGCTGGGGCATGGCAGACTTCTGGCACACCATCAACAGCAAAAACTAGAATAGTGTTCTCGTTCTCAACATACACAGCAGGGAAAGCGAGAGCACTGTCCTGGGAATGTGGAGAAACTGCTCCAATGGGATTATCAAGCATGCATGCCTCTGGAATTGCAACAAGGTCTTAAGTTCATGTTGTGACATGGCAGTCTTCTGGCACTTCACCAAAAACAGGCATTGACGTGACCTGTTACACGCCGACAACTTGTTCCTGCCTCGCAACAGTGGGGAAATCAAGAGGGCTGCTTAGGCGACATGGAGGTGACTGAAATCTCGATGTCAACAACTGGGGAGAAGTGAATTCCTGACCATTTTTAGCCAGGGGTCCCTTATAAAAATGTACTGCAGTATGTAGTAAAAAGTGTAGTTTTGTGTAGTACAATGATGCTTTACTGCACAATGACAAACTGTACTGCACTTACAATGCCTTTTAAATGCAATACAATTTCAGGTTAGTGTAGTACTACTACAGTTCAGTGAAGTAAATCTGCATTCCACACTGGTATAACAATTCAGTGTAGTACAGTTTCAAATCAATGCAGTAGAGCAGTAGTTTGTATAGTTCACCTACAGTTGACTGCACTGGAGTGTGGAGCTTCAGTTGCAAATCCAGTTTTCACATTGAACAAAACTTGCAATATTTGTCTTAGAGTTAAGTCGTTAAGTCAGGTTAGTTCTGCCACTAGTCAATGCGTTGGGTACGTGCCTACTAGTGGAGGATCACATGAATTCAGTTGTGCTTGTTCCATATGGTGAAAGCAAGAGGAAAATTCCACAAACTGTGTTCTGTGTATTTTGTGAAAATACATTTTCAAATATAGGCTATGCAAATATATTTGGAATTACGCTGAAGTGTAAACTGAGTGAACACGGTGCACTTTGCTCATGCTTTGCTCAGGCAAAGATGAGAGCACATCATCAGTTGCACATGCACTCTCTCTCTCTCTCTCTCTATTTTTTTTAATTTCTCTCTAAATTTACTTTTGATTCCCGCTTTTAAACTCAGAGATGTGGATTCGGATGGAAATTAAATTACCAATCGACCCTGGTGTTTGTCAAAAAACAAGTAATTTGGCCGGGAATTTTGCTCGCATGTGAAAAACACAGACATTTTGGATTCGGACAGCAATAAAATCACTGACTAGCCCCGGTAAATGCTGGAATTAACTTACATCCCTTTGTAAAACAATTAGTGTCTGAATAGGGCTCAAGACACAGAGCTTTTCATGTGGAGTTCAAAACGTGTGAATGCGACTTCACGATTGCTGTAGCTATGTGGACAACCACAGCCTGTCGGATGATTAATATTGTGGAGGATTAGGGTTTAAGAGATTTTATGTGCATTGCAATGAATACGCAACCTATGGGGACAAGTTCTTTAAATTAGTGTACCTCCCACTTAGACTTTGGGAAACGCTTAATGTTACTTGGTGCTATTTTAGTGCATTTCTATCTTTATACAGTGAAAGGCTTTGTTTGGAAAATATTAATAAAACATTATTGTTGCATATCATTTCCTTTTCATTCTTAAGTAGGAACCAAATGCATTTTGACCGGAAAAGAAGTATATTTCATATTTCAGCATTTTCAAAATTTGCGATTAACTATGAAAAATCTTGTGATTAATCAGACAGACAATGCTAAAGTTTATACATTGCCAATTTTTTCATGTTTATTTTATACTTTTATATTTGCCAGTGAATATTTAATTTGAAATATTATATTGCTAATGCTCAGGTGTCTTAAGGGCCAGGCATGTGTTTAATAGCATTTAAACCTTTTTAAACATTTGAATGTCAATAAATTGCTGATTGATAATAACCTGAATTGTGTTTGCAGTCATTTATCAAGTTTTGAAGAATTTAGGGAATGTACAGCAAATTTATTAAGTGTAGGAGTGCAGAATGCAGTTCTAGAGAACAACAGTAGAACTGCAGTACAAGTGTGGTGATTTGGATGCAGTATTCCTACAGCTTCCAGTACTGCTGTACAAGTCTGGTCATTTGGATGCAATATTCCTGCAGTTTCCAGAACTACAGTAATACTGCATCCAATTTATCACACTTGTACTATAGTTACAAAACTGCAGTGATTTTTTGTAAGGGGTGTTATTCCACTGAGAGCAGGCCACACATAGACCTGCAAATTTCCTGGGCAAAGATCTTGGTGGCCAGAGTGCAAATTTGTGGCATTGTGCTTTTAACAAACACCGCAAAGGTGGCTGCACCAGAGACCTGAATTCTCACTGAACAGGGAGAATGTCAAGTCATAATGTGCAGCAATGGAAAAGGCAGCACCGGAGGTGAAGTTCGAAGGTGCATTGACACGCTGAACAATGTGGGGTTTTTTTTACGGCTCAAGCAAGAACTTTAAGCCACTTTGTCCCATTCCCCAACCTTTGGGGAAAAATATGGTGAGCACCTCAACTAAGTGCAAACATGTCTCACCAATGGACCAGTGACATATCATTCCCCTCATCTCTGCTGAATATGATCGTATTATGCACGCCAATTGTGGGGCACAGATTGCCATGTCCCAGTGAAGCCACTTGATATGGAGAAAAGGAGGCACGCAAGGCTTGAGCCGGTGACAAAACCCTCCTAAAATGTCTATGCTCTGTATCCATTCCTCTTGCGTCTCACTCATATTGTCCTTTTGGAGCCATATACCAGTAAGCAGGGGGAGAGTGGAGCGGCCTCAGCTTTTAGAATGAAAGTGAGAAGAGAGCAAAACTTGTTGAGCTTCAAGTGTTCACCATGAACACAATCAGTCTGAGTGAGAGCTGTGTCAGCGAGGGCTCAGTCAAGGCTATATACAGCGCTCATACTGAACTGGCTGTTATAAAACAGTACTTGTGCCCATCAGACAGAGGGATATATTGCTCATTTGCTTGTGGAAATATTTGCAGAGGCACCTTTTTTAAAAAGACGTTGGTAAGCAAAAAGCTCTTTTAGTTTCTTTCACTGAAAGAAAACAAACAACTTCACACAATGCAAACAATAACACAAAAGTGTTTTAAGGACACGCTTTTCTTTGCCGGAGCACATAGGGAGAAGTTCACCTCTCTAAACAGGTGCAGATTACTAGGGGTGTGCATCGAAGCCATTATCTTTATTTGTTTATTTGTATAACCAGCCAGTCAATTTGGCATGATGGTCACCACCCTTGGAAGGAGCTCCCACAGCATCAGCTACTGACGCAGCGTTTGAAGTTGCCAACTTAAAGGGGAACATAAATTCACCAATACATCTAATTATATAAGACATCTACTTAGACTACATTTTGAAGAATTTGTAAATAAGAGCATTCTGGGAAGTGGTGTTCTTTCAGTAGGGCCCAAAAAATTAAGGTTAATATAATAAATGAAAACACCAATGTCTATAAAACATTCTTCAAATGTTGATTATTAATATATTTTAATATGTGTTATATGTGAATTTTATTGTATTTTATTCCATTTAATTCTACTTTGAATTAAAATTCTCTATCCTGTTTTTGCATCTGGGATTGAAATTGAAAAGGCATTCTCAATTTAGATCTGAAGTGCATGACCCTGCTCAGCAGCACACATTTTATGAAACTTTTATCTTGTGAGAATACAGTACATTGGTGTTTTGCTATATTTGGACATGTTTGAGTGGCATGACTGTTATCTACTTCCCTTTGTGGTCACTTCTCGTCAAACACTGTATCCATTTCTTTCAGTTTCACCATGTTTCTAACAACATCGGCAATAACCCTTCTAATTCCCTCCCCCCAACAGCCAACACTTACACATATTCACCAGCTGTATGTATATGGGCCATTCTACAGAATTGGTGCAAACTGCTGTCCCACAACTAAAAAACACATTTAAAAAGCATTTAAGTATTCAAATCTTATATGTTTACTAAGATCCTTCTATTATCTATTGAAACCCACAATCATATTTAAAATATCAGTAAGCTTAATATTTATAAAATCATCATTTATTGGGTACTTTCAATTGGGAGGTGGCTGTCCCGAACCCTAATCCCTAAATTTCAACTTATGAAAATGATATTGAAATATATTAATTTTTTTCTTTGTAAATCATGAAAATTTATGTAAAAAATAAATGTCACTACCGAAACAGTGTATGTTTTAGTCCATTGGTTGAGATTGATTTTAACCACACCCCTACATTTTTGATCAGGAAATATTCCTGTGTTCCTCTCTCTCATAGCTACATGGTGAGTAGATAGTTCCCATCATTTTGAGGTAAATGTGTTCAAAAGTCGGAAAATTTGTGTGTAACTTTAAGGAACGTCACTACCAAACACCTTTTTTCTGCAATTAAGCAAACTTTTTTGGGTGTTATTCCATATAATTTAGTTTTTATGTGTGTACAACTGTTCGGAACTGTGCTAGCTAACCATGTGCTGATTAGCATCTTTGAGCTAGGCTCAAAAGTATCTAAAATTGTCACTACCAAAACAGTCACGACCGAAACATGTGGTGAAGTTTCGGTTGTGACATCATTGTTTTGGTAGTGACAAAAGGGAACACTTAATCCTTTATTTGGGGGAAATAATCAAAATTTTAGTACAGTTATGCAAATCATTAGTGTTTTAGTATGTGAGTTAAAATTCTGTAATGTGATGTGGTTTAAATCCCAGCTGAAATATAACACTTAAGGTTGCAGTCCGCGATACTAGCGAAGGGTTGTTAGGTTGTTGTCAGTAATGTTAATTTCTATGGTTTACTTAAAACACCAACATGCCTAAACAAAATGGAAAAACTAGAGCAGAGAGACTGAGAGAATACAGACAAAGGTTGAGGGATGACCCAGTGAAGTACCAGGAATACTTAAGAAAAGAAAGAAATAAGAAACGAAGGGAAGAAGGAAAGTTGAAGAGTATCAGTGAATTATCTGACAGGGAGCAAAGACATGTCAGAAAAGCATGGAGGAAAAGACAGCAAAAACACAGGATGACTGTGAAAAGACAAAAAGTGGTGGAGACATTTTGCAGGGCTTCCACACCACCTAGCACTTCCAGTGAGGGTGATCAGACACCAGTGCACATACACACTTGGAAAAAAAAGGATAAAAAGAGCAAAAACCAGTAACTATAGAAAATGTCAGAAGTTAGAACACTCACTCACTCACTCACTCACTCACACACACACAATCACATGTCCAAATCAACCACATCAAAGCAGTATGTGAAATGTTAAACTGTTGAATAGACTCCTGAGAAGCAAGGAAAATAAGTATCATGAAATTCATGTTTTATGCAAGCACACAGATAAACACTCACTCACACACACACACACACACACACACACACACACACACAAAAGTTCAGTGGTTCTGAAGATTTATCTGAATAACTCAAAAGCAAAATGTTGGTGACATTGTTCATATGTTATATATCTGAGATGTAGAAATGGACAATCAGTTAGGAAGTTAGGAAGAAACACAGAATTTGTACAAATAAAACATGAAATAGTGGAATGCAGGTTAAATGTGTTCCTTGATTTACTGTAATTTTAGGCTATAGATGGAATCCATTTTATTTGACATTGTTAAGTGTGACCGTTTTTGTACACTAAAATAATCCTGCTGTCTATTATAATGGACATTCTGTGAAAATAAAACTGAAAGTGGTTCTGAAACAGTCTACATTGTAAGATGTTTGTTTTTTTTTTTAGGTAGAAAAATCTATGTGCATACCTCTTCTCAATTGCACTCTCCTCAAGACCCAAAGTATAGAATAGCTCTTCAGCTAGGTGGTCTTATCAGATATTTACTGTCAGATGTGCATCTGCTATATGTGCTGGCTGCATATGTGCAACATAGTTAGTTATTTGTATTAATATAAAATGTTGACAGTCTGATTCAGCCGTGGCAAACTAAATATTGTGGTCACTACCAAAACATTACTGTCACTACCGAAAATGTGGTCACGACCAAAACATGGGATGTTTTGTCAAAAATAAAGTATATTGAATTATCAACTAAGATTTTATGATAGCGTTTGGTTCAATGTATATTCAAACTAATGAATCCTTAACTTTGAAATCAGTATGATCAACTTTATGTCTTTTACAAAGAAAGATTGGATTCAAAATACAACAAATCTCATAAATTACACTTGAAGTATTGTTAAAATAATTTACCTATGAAAACTTTTTAATAAAATAGCAAAAAATATATTTACAAGGTAGATGTAAACAAAATCTTAATAGGTCAATACAACCCTTCTTATTAAATTATATATTATTGTGTTTCGGTAGTGACAAATTTGGGGAGAGGAAAAATATTCCAAAACTTTCTGAAAATACAAACAGAATTAACTGCACAATTACTAGAGACATGTACCTTGGATATTATACAGTTTGCATACATACAAAATTTGTGGAAAAAGACACATTTTTTTCAAGATGTTTCCAACTCTGTCTTTGAACCAGTTCTGTAGAATGGCCCATATATAGTTACTGTTTGAGTCACCGTCATCGTCACCATTGCCTCTTGAGTTCTTGACAGTTTTCTAAATAGTGTGTCACAAGTGCAGTGTGTCATCTTTCTGATGTGGTACATCATACATATTATAGTTGTGTGTGTGTCAGCATGTGACTTAGCATATCTTTTTATTGTACATGCTGGTCTAGATTTTTACATTTTCTTGAGTGAGTGAGTACTTGGTACTTTTGAGTATTGATTTTTGAGAATCTATGTGGTTTGCTAAGGTATTCTGAGTCATTTCTACTAATGCTAAATGGTTTTAAGGTGTTCTGGGTTTTGTTTATTCGCCCAAGTCAAAAGAGACCTTCCTGAAGTCTCAAGGTGTCTAGATATGGCTCGGGTCCCTCCTTCAATGCAGGTCCAAGGGATTTTTTTTACCCATTTTAATTTTCCGCCAAATGAAAACCGTCTTCATTTTAACCGCTTAGGCTTGCACATCTCTCCACAACAAGCCACACAATTTTAGGTATGATTCATGTCTGTATAGCACAAATGGTGCGGGATGAGTTGTGCACAGGTGTTTAATACTTAAAATCAATAACTCTTTGCATGAGCAATAGTAATGATGATGCTTGCCTTGGCAAACACCACAAGTTATTTAAATTATGTAACTATGAATTGATTGGCACCAGTATTGGGTACACTACTCAAAAAAGCAATCCACTACAAATGACTAATTACTTTTTCAAAATTGTATAATCAGATTACTTGTCTGATTACTTCGAGGGAAAAGTAATTGCAGTACTAATGAAGTTACATTAATTCAAGTTACTTTCTAAAACAAATTTTGTTTTACCGCTCAACAAATTCAAAACAATGTTTATACTTCCTCCTCATTCATTGTCACACCAAAGTCAAACAGTCAGCATCACACATTTCTCCTTTATTATGACTCGTTAGTGACTCTTCAGTTGTCACAGAAATGTAAACAGTTGTACATACGAGCATTACTCATGTTTTAAATTTATTCTACATTTATATTTACATTTAGTCATTTAGCAGACACTTTTATCCAAAGTGACTTACAATTGAGGAAAATAGCAAGAAATTTGTTATACAAAAGTCAACAATATCTGCAGTATTGATCTGCCAAATCTTTAAAGTGGCTGAATTAGTATAGAAGCTAGCATAGAAGAAAGAGACCTTTATTTTTTTAAATAATGTTAAATATTAAGTAACTGCAGTTAGTGTGGATTGGTTAAGTGATCTCAGAACAGATGTGTTTTCAGCTGGTTCCTGAATGTTGAGATGGTTTCAGCAGATCATGTGGAGGTTGGAAGCTCATTCTACCACAGAGGAACAGAGAGAGTGGATGATCGTGAAATAGACTTTGTGCCTCCATGTGACGGATCCACCAGGCGGCATTCGTTCAGTGACTGTGAGCGAGTTGGGACATAGCTCTGGAAAAGAGAAATGAAGGAAGAGGGTGCTGTTCCATTGGCTGTCCTGAAGGCCAGTCAAAGCCTTGAATTTGATGCGGGCATCTACAGGTATGCATGTGCAGAATTCTGCATAAAACTCTGCAGATGTTTGCACTGTTGAAAATACAGTCATTCATAAATTTCCATACATCCTCTGCACAATAGGTGTTTCTTTATTAAATATATTTGCTAATTTGATCATGCTTACTCTCAGCTCAGTTTAAGTAATTGTTTTTATTTTTACATCTATTTTGCATAATTCCACAGATTTTGCACAAGAAAAAAAAAATATGGATGTACCATGTAAATACCATTGTACATGAATATGGTAACCGTACATCAAAGTGCCATTGTATTACCATCTGCTAGCATCACTGTACCGCCACAGAGCATTTTTTATTTATTTATTTATTATTTTTTAATACAAAAGTGTGCCTGTGACTGTAGAAGAGTGTTTACATGTGTGTGTATATATGTGTCTCATGACTAATGCAGCTGTATGCTCGCAGCCCTTGTTCCTTTCAGTAAAGGAGCACATTTGCATGCCTGAGTCAGCACACTTGCTTACATCACAGAATCCCCACACTGTCATTGGGAGGCATCGTGACTCATAGCTTGACTGCGTGGGCTGTACAATACCTGTGGATCGCCACGCACTTCATGTGTTTGTTTGTGTGTGTGTGTGTGTGTGTGTGTGTGTGTGTGCGCGCGTGCGCGCATACTGTCTGGATTTGCCTCTGGTGTATGTGTGTCCTATTACACACTTCCAGACAGTGTGTGGGTACTGATCTTTGGGAAGGAGAGAGCTCTAACTCAGAAGTGAGAGAATGAGTCACCCTGGCACCTAAGGACCTTTCCACAGCTGTCCATTGCATTTCACTCAAAACTCTCAAATGGATCAGCTGTGTTAATATCCCTGGCTTGTGTATGGAGGAATGTTTTTTTTTTGTGACAGTGCATTACATCACAATTGAAATGACATAAAAGAAAGATATCTGTGATTTTTAATCTATATGTTATTGTTTATGCATAGTGCTCGTTTTTAAATAAGAAAAACAGGTTCAAAGATTGAAGGTTGAACTTAAATTCTAAATTTCAAGTAATCGGTTACTCTTTTTCTTATGTGTTAGAATACTCGACTACAAAATTACCCAAAAAGCACATCTCTAATCAAAAGCAGAGCTTAAATCAAGTAGAACCAGAATACAGAGGGACCCAGAGTAAGCAAAGAGGAGGAGATCATTAAAAACCCTCAGGAGAGCCGTTTCAGTACTGTTATCTAGACAAAAACTTGATTTAAAGGCTTAAAGAGATTATTGGCTTCTATATGTGATTGTAATTGGGAAGCTACAACTTTTCCCAAGAGATTAGATATGAAAGGCAGTTTGGAAATTTAAGATAGTTGAGGACGATAGAATCGTATTGTTGGATGGGGTGGGGGTTGTTCGTATTGTCGGACAGGGGGATGGTGGTTGTTGGTGTAGAAAGACTAACTAAATTGTGTCCAAGACAAAAAATTACCAAAATGGCAATTCCAAATGGGGTGGCCAATGGGGCACCCCTGGCCACCCCCTAGCTCCGCCCCTGCCTGAAGTACAAATATAAACAACTATGTGACTACTTATTTTTTAGTTAGGAAAGTTCACATGCTGTATTAAATAGAAGCAATATAGAACAGACATGAGTTCAGTTGCATTAGTACAGTCAGTGTCAACGTGAAGAAATCACTAAGCAGGAGTACAGGGGAAAACATGGTATAGGCAAGAGTGAGTAATTCACTAAGTTCAGTGAAAAAAATGGGACTGAGACAATATTACAATGAGGGGTGTTTGACCAACAATCTTGAAAGCCAGATATTCAAAGGACATGATATTATGAAATTCAGTCAAAACAGTTCTCATACCCTCTCGACAGACAACACCAAGGCCACTTTCACTGAGGTCAGGGTTTTCACAAGTGTTTTTTTACGAAAGGAGTAAGGGAATTTTGTTGTAAAATATCATCAGATATTTGTCAGGTTTCAGTTAATAATAGCATGTAGGGTTGTAACGGTTCACTCATCTTACGGTTTGGTTCACAATACTTAACTCACGGTTCCATTCATTTCACGATTCTTTAAACTAAGCCTGAATAAATAAAGTTAACATTGAAAGTTTATTTTTTATTAATATTACTTTATAGACATATGCAAAACCGTTTGTTTTCTTAAAAATGTAGTTAAAAGTGCTAAATGATCCATCAGAGATGTACTGGGACTAAAAACAGCCCAGAACAGGGCAATGGAGACACCAAATGGAAATATTAGCTAATAATTCTGTTTACTGAAAATACGAAATTATGTTAAATACATATGCTGCTTACACACGTCACTGATTACAGACATTTAAAATATTTTAAATTAAAATTATATTTGTCTAAAATAGTATTGTCTCTGATTACATCTAAATATTAAATATTCCAGTTAAATAATAATAATTTACTGATGAAATCAAATCAGACATAACATTTGACATTAGAATTATATTCCCCCATAGCATTATTATACATAATATTCTGCATTATATATAGTATATTTATATTAATATTGCAATCTCATTAAAACTCTGTAACTTTAATTTTCTCTCGCGCTGTCAGAGCAGATCAGTCTCGCACTTCAAACGGACATTCGATCCCTCGCGCTGAAAAGGCACATCTCTCTCCCACTGCTGGTTTCACTTTCAGCCGAACTCATTGTACAATACCTGTGGCTGCTAGTGTGCAATCATATTTTAGAGCTTTTTCTGCCAATGAAGCGATTTCCATTTGTATGCCCGCATTACATATGCGTAGGCTAGAACAGACGCTAAAATAATAAAATAAAAAATAAAAAAAACTGTCACATCTCCACGATGCGCATCATCACATTTTTGAACCGCGATGCATTGTGCCACGATAATACCCCTAGTAGCATGTCAACATTTTTGTGAAATTCATTAATTCATCTTCATTAATTCGTAAATCATTCAGTTCTCATCATTGAGAACTGAAGCTTTATCCGTCAGGGAATGACAGTAGAATTACAGTAGTGATCATCTTTAGCTAGGTGCCTCAGAGAGACATGAGCGGTTAGACAATGTAATATTGGTTTTAAAGTATGGTCTATTGGTCAAAATGGAGGGAGTAGCAGTGGGAGATGAGCAATGGATGTACCGCGGATGGCAGCAGATTTCGAGTTCTCCACAGAGCTCACAAGGATTCTAGACACAAATGACAGTTTAAAGCTCCGAGTTGTTATGTTAGGAGTTTAATTTCCATGACGTGCATGCCAAACATAAAAACAAGAAAGAAAAAAAAAAGAGCTGTTTATATGATAAACTCCAAGGCATGTTTGTATATGGGGAACGGAGCAAAGCAGTCAGAAAAATTTCAGCCACAATATCACATTAGCCAGAACCCTACCTAGCCCTACACCTATCATTAGATTGGGAGGAAGGCAACCCAACCAGTCAAAGAACCACATGGAAAATGAAGAGAGTAAGGACTAGCTAACCAGCTATGCTGAAGAAGGTGAAAGACAGAGAGAGGACTTGCAACATACTGGTTAAATTGCGTTACAGTACTCTCCTGTCTCCAATGGCGGGTGTGCACTGCATTGTTTAGCAGTGCTTCCTGTAGCTCAACTGGTAGAGCATGGTGCTTGCTATGCAAAGAGCATGGGTTTGATTCCCAGGGATCACATAAAATGGACACATAGATTTGCTATATACTGTATATATATGAAATAAAGAATAGAAAATCATGTCATCATTTAATTGCCTCATGACATTCCAAACTGAGTGACTTTCTTTCTAATGTGGAACACAAAAAGATGTTAAAAATGTTAGCTTCATTTGAGCAACTCTTTTAGTTCAAAAGATTTTCTATTTCTCGTGATATGACCCAAATAAATCTGTATAAAATTACAAATGAAAGTTTAATAATCCCCAGATTTGTTTTCTGAGGAACAATGAGCTGACTGGATGTTTGAACACATAAACTGTTGCTTAATGTTTAGCTCTTTGGGTGAGCGTAGCAGAAAGAAAAATGTAGAAAAACAGAACAAAAGCATCTATAAGGTGCACAGTTTTCTCTCCACTGAAATGGCTTTTCAGCCCTGAGCAAACTTTTATCTGTGCATAAAAATGTCATGTTTCGAGATATGAAGGAACATGTCGAAAACATCATGAAGCTAAGCTAACAGTAGAGTCAGTATGACACATTTCCAGTGTTTGTTCTCTGTTTAAGCAATGGGAGAGCTCCAATCACATCATCAACTGACCTTAGAAAGGGAAGATGGAGCATATTTTAGTCAGCAATTTGTTCTCTCTCCCTCCCAAGTAGTCTTGAGAAATATTCTGCCGAATACATACAGGCATGCATGTTTTGACTTCACGCCTCTCGTAACACATACCTGCTCAATGTTCCAGGCAAACAACAATCCAGTTTACACCAGTTTGACATGTCACAACAGCAAATGCTGATCCTGAAACAGCCTGGCCTAAAATAGTAGTGCAACAACAAATGCCTTTAAACATTAACAATATACCCACTGACCTCTGTGCAGAGCCCACGTGTGTGCTTTAAAAAGTGGCAGTTTTGGCTACTAAAATTGGATCTGTATAGGTGATGTGTGTAATTTGCAACTATAAGTTAGCCAGTACCAAGTGTAAACTGTGACACTTTCAATACATTGCTCTGAGGTTTTTGCAGGTTTCCCAGGTAAGTTTGAGTTTAGTTTGAGCAAACTCTAGTTTTTTTTCTCAAGAAGGCCGTCATTTTTCCTGGTGTAACTTACACTACATGGCTAACCTGGTCCGGGGCAGGTTTTGTTCAGGGTGACAGATTATCAGGATAACAGTTCAGAACCAATCAGCTTTGAGTAAAGTGACATTTCTAACACAATGAAGTTGTTCCCCCTGTATCTCTCGCTCAAAATTAAAGCACACAGGCAAATATTTTTTATTTCATTTATTTAATGGATTAGGATTTAAATATAGAATTTTTCCAACAGATATACAGTGCATTCAGAACGTATTCAGACCGTTTAATTTTTTTCACATTTTGTTATGTTGCAGCCTTATGCTAAAATGCTTTAAATATTTTTATTTTCCATAAAGTATAATGACAAAGCAAAAACCAGATTTTTGATAACTGCTGAAATAAAATTGAAATCACATTGACATACACTACCGGTCAAAAGTTCTGAAACACTTACTCATTCTTTATTATAATTTTTTTTTTTTTTTTTTTTTTTCACATTTTAGAATAATAATAAAGTCATCAAAACTATGGAATAACATAAATGGAACTATGGGAATTATGTTGTGACTAAACAAAATCCAAAATAAATGAAAACTGTGTTATATTTTAGCATCTTCAAAGTAGTCACCCTTTGCCTAGAATTTGCAGACATGTACTCTTGACATTTTCTCAACCAACTTCTTGAGCTTTTTAAACAGTATTGTTGGAGTTTCCATCTATATGCTGGGCACTTATTGGCTGCTTTTCTTTATTATTTGGTCCAAGTCATCCATTTCAAAATCTTTTTTTTTTTATTTTTTTTTATTAAATTTTAGTTTTATAATGAAATAAATTAATACGTTGGCACAATTATATTTCTGTCTACAAAACTAATTTCAAACATTTAAGCATACGCCTTCAGATCAAAAGATTTAAGATCATGGGAAACATTTCGGTCAAGTGTTTCAAAACTTTTGACCGGTAGTGTACATAGTCAGCTAATTTTTCCAGCAGTCATTTCAAACTTCTGCAACATCAGCAGTGTTTCTTCTTGCTGTGTAAATATTTAAATTCTTCATATTTTTCATAATGATCTTCTGATTTTTATAGCTAAGAAGCAAATGATGCTGAATCTTTCATGACTCACGCCATACTTCACATGACTGGCTGTTCGTGGCAGACGTCACGCACTACAGGTTTAATCATGAACTCAGGATCAAAGTTGACAGACAAGGTTTATAGCGAATGCCGTGAGACCGCTGAACCTGTTCTAAACTGTTTTGGTTTTGTCAACTTGAAATTTACTCTGAAACTCTGAGTTTGTTTGTCTCTCTTTGTGAGACAGGCCTCTATTTGCTTGAGCGTCCTGACCAGCCTGACACAGAAACATTGACTCAACCAATGGTGTGAGTTTGGGGTGGGATTATCTATTTGTAAGACCAATGGAAGAAGAGGGTGGTGTTTGGGAAACCTGATTGAAAATGGTTATTAGGTGTGTTTGACTTCATGCAGTGCTGCACAGGCTTGATACAATCGATTTTGATTAAAACTTTTGATGATGACACGGCTTATTCGTAATTGGCCACACTCTCCGAAGACAGCGATGACGTGTGTTTCATGTTTCAATTCTTTATGTTTATCTTCAATTTTACTAACTCTCACTAATCTGTTTTTATAACAGTAAAAATATACTTACACGTAATCTCATATATCATATTTATTAAAAAAAATAATGGGAAAAAATTATTTAAAAAAAATACTGAATCCTTCATTAGTTTTAAAAGTTAGAAATAAAAGCTTTTCTCAGGCTTTCTTCTTGTACACACAGGCACAAGTAACATATTCAAATTAATAACTTAGTGGTTCTGGTTATTAGATGTAAAATTAAAATGTCACATGACAAAATGACAAATTTTACATCTAATGTGATAAAATACTGCTGCACACTGTGAGAGGCACTAAGCAGGGACTTAAATTCAATGTTTTTCATTCCGGTTCCAGCTGAATTAAAGAATGGTTAATAATTATGTTTTTTTAAAATGACAGTACTCTGTGCTAAGGCTGGGTGATGTACCAGCTGCAGTGTTACCACATCTCTTAAGAAAAAAAAAATGGACCTGATCTGAAAAAACACACTCAAAATAATGGCCTCAACCAAAATAATAAGCAATACATTTTTCCCCCCCATGTGAGGGAATTATCAGCATACACATAATATACAGTAGCCTATATAAAATAATGTCTTTCAATAAATGTATTCTTAATATTAAATATATCCCAAAAAATATTTAACCCCCTGAGACCATGTGTCCACAGGCGTGGACATTACATATAGGCTATGCATAATTTAATTTAATTTAAAACGACTGATCTCAGTTCAGGAGACTTTAGGATTAAACTTTTGATGAGTCACATGACAAAGCAATATTTGGGAGAAACCAAAACAATTTTTTTTGTTGTTTTGTTTTTTTGCATGTTTCTTAGGGGCTAGTCGTTAAAAATTAAAAAGGGGAATGGAACATGCACACAGCAGTCACACTCGAGTCTCAGGAGGTTAAAATATTTCGAAAATTCATCTGGCCATCAAAAATAAATTAATAGCTAAAATCTCTCTCTCCTGCATGCATGCACACACTGCTGGGCAAGTTTAGAATAAAGGTCATCTTATGTAGGACAAAATATTTTATTTTAAATGTAATATTTCTTAGTTATTTAATGGTTTTACTTTCATTATTTGTTTTAATTACAGATCTGCTGTCTCTGTAATTACAGTCAGAACCTGGCACCATCAAATATGCATCAATGCATTATATCTAACAATAATTCAGTGAAGACTTGGAAACACTGAGAAATGTGCTTTTTACCTCAATATATTTCCTTGTATCTGGATTAACTGTGCATGTGGATTCAGTAATTATATATAGTAGTCTAAAAGGTCTTCAGTATGACACAGAGGGCTACATGTGTAAAGAAATGTGTGATGCAGCAGTTTCCTTCAGAATCAAAGCACATGTTCAACTTCCTGTTGCCCCCACATTTTGGGGGGCAACAGGAAGTGGTGTAATTCTGAAAATTTACTGTAATAAACCATTTAGACTTTGGCTCCATTAAAAAAATTATCAGAACGAAATGAACTGGTTATTAACCTGTTACCAACATAAAAAAAAAATAACATTTTTACTAGGGAACAATTGAAAGCGGCTTTGTTCTGGTTTTCGGTTACGATTTGCAAAAAAATTTGTTTTGTTCTGTTTGTTTTTTTGTATGTTTTTTGTTCCTTGGAACGTTTTCAGTCCCTGACACAAAGTGACCAACCTGACACCTCTCTTTTCAACTCCGACTGCAACTGGCAAATACCGCAGATAGGTAAGTTGAGGTGAGATTGAAGTCGAACACACCTAAATATTTTTGCAATTCCATTTGGTGAAACTTATAACACAGAAATTACACACTTCAGTGTTAACACAGCACTTTAAATTTAAATTGTTTATAATTTTAAAATTAGGATTTCAAGGCATTGAAAAGTCATGGAAATGGACTTTTCCCAATCAGTGAGCATTTTAAAACCATTGAGATTCCCTACTTTCACTGGAAAGTTTAGAAACGGCCACTGATTTCTACAATAGCTGCTTCTCCACTACCGGTCAAGTGCAAGCCAGGGCTATCAACTGGCCAATCGGGGCCAAAAGCCTGCATTCCTACCATCTGGCCAATAGCCCCACAGCGTTACCCTAAAACCCGCCCTGAGTACGCCGCCCTGGAGCCAACGTCACATAACCCGCCCATTTCACAAGCAAAAGGGAAGCTCAAGCTGAGGTATCATGTTATCTAGTTATCTAGAATATCAAGTTTATATCAAGTGTAAACATTAGCTAGCTAGCAAGATAAATTAGCGATAACAACTCACTGACTGTAACTGCCATGATGTCCGAGTGGTCTCTCCACTAACGGCGGGACGATGTCCCAGCACACCCTTTATGAAAGTTCACTGAACCATGGGAAGTATTGTTGTGCGCAGGATACATATCCTGACAAGTTTGGCGAAACTCTGTCTTTGACATTGAACCCGCCTCAAACCCCAGTTGGCCTTGTTTGGCTCAAGGGTAATCGGCGGACCAAAGGCCATTGACCCCAAGAAAGCCTCGAGGAGGCATGATGAAGCCCCGGAAGTGACAGTGGGAATGCAACTGGCCCTGGCACACACCATCGCGGCTATTGAGATTCCCTACTTTCATTGGATAGTTTAGAAATGCCCATCCTGTTTTGAAAATGCCCACAGATTGGAAAACACCCATTACTGTTCCGCAGACATGGAAATGTCTATAGTGAGTATACGTAATATTTTTCTGCTTTCTTATGCCCTGCTTTAAAATCTGTATAGATATTAATAAATGTTGCTATTCGAGCATTTCTTTCAACTTAAAGTATAATCTTTTCAATCTATTTGTTCCAAGGATTTGTAACTGAAAATCAAATTGAAATCTGCTGCAGAAATTTTGAATTGTTAAGGAACAGACAGAAATGACATAAATGCTTTCCAGTCTCATTTAAATAACAGCATTTTCAAAAATGGCACATGATTCATGTGAGAACCAATGGTGTTGGTGTGATTTATGTTAACCTGGTGTGGCACATTTTCTACGGCTTGCAATACAGCACACAAGTCGGCAACTTTTATGGTACTTGTATGTTCTTTTTTGGAGCTCAACTGTCTCGGTCTCCATTCACTTTCACTGCATGGGAGTAGCACTGACATCTCTTTGTGTGAAAGTCATACGGTTTGGAACAACATGTTGGTAATAATAAACAGAATTTAATTCTGAAATTCTTGAATTCATAGAATTCTGAACTGCTTGTGTTAACTTAGATCCTGAATACGAGTCAAGTGTTGTGTTTAATAGTGAACACTTTAACCTTGCTCACAAAGATTCAGCCAGTCTCGTGGGAACAGAAGAGACCTGAACATATGGGGGGAAGGGCTGCCTTCGTCAGAAAGCGAGAGAGGGAGAGAGTCCTTTGGGAGATAGATTGCTGGAGCCTGAAGTCGGTGGGGGAGGGATATTGTTTGTGCGTGCGTGTGTGTGTGTGTGTGTGTGTGTGTATGTGTGTGTGTGTGTGTGTGTGTTAAAAGGAGAAAGAGAGGAAAAGAGTGGATGGGTGCTGACGCAGTACGACTCATTGTGGGTTGTGTGTGACGTCCAGACAGCCATGCAAATCATGAGTGCAGTGAAGAAGAGGCTGTCTCCAGCCGTACTGCCCAGTCAAGCGTGGACTCTCATGCTGGAGGACAGGAAAACCTCCTCCACTCTGGAGAAACTGATGATACGTACAATTTAGACACACAAACACAAAACACTACAGTACAAAGCATCAGAAAGCTGTTAAAATTGAACACTCATTGTGTTTGCACATGTGTTATAATACCAGGAGTATACAGGTGCATCTCAATAAATTAGAATGTCGTGGAAAAGTTCATTTATTTCAGTAATTCAAC
The DNA here is from genome assembly GCF_019703515.2 of Myxocyprinus asiaticus. Lineage (NCBI taxonomy): Eukaryota > Metazoa > Chordata > Actinopteri > Cypriniformes > Catostomidae > Myxocyprinus > Myxocyprinus asiaticus. The sequence continues at coordinate 3,811,866 of NC_059377.1, forward strand.
TCAAATTGTGAAACTCGTGTATTAAATAAATTCAATGCACACAGACTGAAGTAGTTTAAGTCTTTGGTTCTTTTAATTGTGATGATTTTGGCCCACATTTAACAAAAACCCACCAATTCACTATCTCAAAAAATTAGAATATGGTGACATGCCAATCAGCTAATCAACTCAAAACACCTGCAAAGGTTTCCTGAGCCTTCAAAATGGTCTCTCAGTTTGGTTCACTAGGCTACACAATCATGGGGAAGACTGCTGATCTGACAGTTGTCCAGAAGACAATCATTGACACCATTCACAAGGAGGGTAAGCCACAAACATTCATTGCCAAAGAAGCTGGCTGTTCACAGAGTGCTGTATCCAAGCATGTTAACAGAAAGTTGAGTGGAAGGAAAAAGTGTGGAAGAAAAAGATGCACAACCAACCGAGAGAACCGCAGCCTTATGAGGATTGTCAAGCAAAATCGATTCAAGAATTTGGGTGAACTTCACAAGGAATGGACTGAGGCTGGGGTCAAGGCATCAAGAGCCACCACACACAGACATGTCAAGGAATTTGGCTACAGTTGTCGTATTCCTCTTGTTAAGCCACTCCTGAACCACAGACAACGTCAGAGGTGTCTTACCTGGGCTAAGGAGAAGAAGAACTGGACTGTTGCCCAGTGGTCCAAAGTCCTCTTTTCAGATGAGAGCAAGTTTTGTATTTCATTTGGAAACCAAGGTCCTAGAGTCTGGAGGAAGGGTGGAGAAGCTCAAAGCCTAAGTTGCTTGAAGTTCAGTGTTAAGTTTCCACAGTCTGTGATGATTTGGGGTGCAATCTCATCTGCTGGTGTTGGTCCATTGTGTTTTTTGAAAACCAAAGTCACTGCACCCATTTACCAAGAAATTTTGGAGCACTTCATGCTTCCTTCTGCTGACCAGCTTTTTAAAGATGCTGATTTCATTTTCCAGCAGGATTTGGCACCTGCCCACACTGCTAAAAGCACCAAAAGTTGGTTAAATGACCATGGTGTTGGTGTGCTTGACTGGCCAGCAAACTCACCAGATCTGAACCCCATAGAGAATCTATGGGGTATTGTCAAGAGGAAAATGAGAAACAAGAGACCAAAAAATGCAGATGAGCTGAAGGCCACTGTCAAAGAAACCTGGGCTTCCATACCACCTCAGCAGTGCCACAAACTGATCACCTCCATGCCACGCCGAATTGAGGCAGTAATTAACGCAAAAGGAGCCCCTACCAAGTATTGAGTACATATACAGTAAATGAACATACTTTCCAGAAGGCCAACAATTCACTAAAAATGTTTTTTATTGGTCTTATGATGTATTCTAATTTGTTGAGATAGTGAATTGGTGGGTTTTTGTTAAATGTGAGCCAAAATCATCACAATTAAAAGAACCAAAGACTTCAGTCTGTGTGCACTGAATTTATTTAATACACGAGTTTCACAATTTGAGTTGAATTACAGAAATAAATGAACTTTTCCACGACATTCTAATTTATTGAGATGCACCTGTATAAAGTGTGCAGAAATAGATGAAAATGGTAAAGAAAATTGTCATTATTTACTCACCCTCATGTCGTTCCAAACTCATATGACTTTCTTTTGTGGATAGGAGAGGTTGTCCAGAAAGTCCAAGCAGCTCTTTTCCATACATAAAAAGCATATAGTTACAAGAGGCTGTAAACCTCCTAAAAGCCTCATAACAGAAGGCCATACAACTTGTGTGCTTCTGAAGTCATATGATAGCTGAGTATTTGGAACGGACCAAAATTTAAAAAGTTATTTTCTGAAAATGTTACACCCCACCACAGCTTTCGAATCTAATTTCCATTTTCTGATATTCACATCACGATCAGTTACAAGACAGGTCTGATCTCATGAAAATGATGTGACTGGCATAATTTTGGCAAAATGATATTACATGTTTTATGACACATACATATATCACTGCAGTGTCAAGGTAAAATGTCCATGGTGTGGCGCTAAAAGTGAGTTAAATGTTCTCCCCAACAAATGAAGTTTTTAAGGTTAATGCTTAATTGAGTTTTAAATCAACAAAACCAACCTCCCTACCCTAAACCTAACCGATATTGTCAGATAAAGGAAATGTGAGATGAAAAATGCAATTGCTGAAGCAACCACATCATTCTGTGGTGTTTCTAGGACATTTTCAGCTCACGTGTCCTATCATGTGCTCTTCAGGACACGTACCCTGTTCCTTTGCATCGCAAATGCAACGCTCTGTCAGTTTAGCTACTGCGCAGCTTAATTACACTTGGACAAGTTTGGAAATGTAGTTGGTTAAATAGTGCAAGTGTTAAAATATATCACCTTACAAGCCATACACTATAGTAAATGTGTTTAGATGTCATAAGATATCTTTGTGCGAGGAACAGGGCGAAAATTACGTTTTTATGAACTGATAATCTGCAGGTTTACATGTAATTTATGTAAAAGTGAATAAAAGTCACTGTTGTTTTAGTGCCTCCAGTGTTTATTTTAGCAAGATACGTACAACAAACCATATAAATATAGTTGTGCAAAAATGTAAGTATAGTAACGTGATTCTGAAATCAAAATGTTAATACCCTAGATTAAACTTTATAAATGTACTAAAGCTAAAGTGTGTTATTTTTGCACCACTAGACACTCTTACCTCATATCTAGATGGAGGTAATTACTTTGGAAACATTCTCATGAATGCGCATATGCTGCTATAAAGTGGTAGGTTATGGTGAATCATAGTTTTGTCATCCATCTAGAAACAACCCATTCGCCCACTCCCCCTCCTCCATTGTACTGCCCCAAACTCATACCATTGGTTGAGTCAGAAGTTGCCTGGCCACTCAAACAACCAGAGCAGTGGAGCAACAACTAATCGATGAAATCGCTAATGAAAATAATCGACAACTAATTTCATAATTGATTAGCCAGATATGTACGCCATACACAGAGAATCTCTGTCAGTGATGGCACTTTTCTGTAATAAAAAATGCATTTGCATGATGAAACTCATTTAAAAAAAATTTTCTTTTTTGTAAGGGTCTTCCAAACTGTAGCTAAAGTTATTATATTTTGTTTTTATTTTATTTTTTATGTGAAAAACGATATGCAATAAATATGTGATTAATTATATAAAAAATAATGCGTTAAAAACATTTACGCAATAAATCATGTCCCCAGACCGTAACAAGGAATATTCCTTCCATATAAGCAATTCAAGCATTGAGTATCACCTGTTTTCTCCAGGGTCAAGTAAGAGAAACTCGCTGTATAGGCAACATGCAGCTCAAACAGAGAGAGGACAAACCACACTTACCGAGAGCAGACAACACAAGATGAGAACACATTCTTGCATTCAAACACAGCTTGATGGAGTGCAAATCCGAATGCTGGGATCTCAAGATGTGTTTTTCTAAGTTTCAAACTTCATTTAACTTTATACGGTGACCAAAAAACGGTATGTTTATGACGCAATTGAGACGCTCCAAAAGCATCCGTCTGACGCAGGTGTAAACTGACGTGTCTTTAGACATGCCTTTATAATAAATCTCAGACTGACTGACTAAATTAATTGCAAAATGGATTGCTGTGAACTGTAGGCCTAGGTTTATGTTCAATAATATGGAAATAAACAATATATTGCATTCCAAAGTCACTTTTTGTATTGTTTTTTTTTAATGCTTGTGTGCTTAAATAATGTAATGCATTTGAATTATCTGTATTATAATTTTTGTAAATATATATTTAATTTATAATTATATAAATGTAACTATTTATAATTATTTAATCATTATATATTAAATTATTGTTATTTGAGGGGCTTTCTCAACAAATATTTATGTATGCGATTAATTGCGATTAATTTGATTCATTACTCGGCATACCATGTAATTAATTCAATTAAAAATTTGTATCGATTGACAGACCTAATTGTAACATTTATATTTTGAACCTTTTTTTTTTTTTCCACAATGTATTACATACAATTAAAATACAAATATTGTATTTTTCAATAAAATACATGATACAAAATTTTGATTTTCATCCAATGAATCAATTAACCGAGAGATTCATTTATGATCAAAATAATCATTAGTTGCAGCACTAAAGCAGAATGTAGTTTTGAAATCTTTACAATGTTTACACCATCTACACCGGGCATGAGCGATGTAGCGCTTAAGGCTGTATACACTGAAAACGTCGAAATGAATATTCTAAACTATTTATTTGTCTTGTTGGCAGGAGTAGCGCCAGCGCGTGCAGCACTCAGTGGCCGTTTTCCGTCGACGCGGCGGCATCTAGTGTACACAAGGTGTTACTTACACCAGAGACTATTCAGCAGAGACAGGCCACTTCTTTTAAAATGAATGGGAGAAATTGTATTGCCCAAAGGTCAACAGATGAAGAAAGGAAGTCCTGCCTTACAGGTAAAAGAGCCAATCACCTTTTAGATACAGACAACGCCTGTCAATCAACTTGACAACGCTCATGCGCAATAGCTATACAAGACAGGAAAATTTAGTTTTTTACAATTATCTGAGGTAAAAAAGCACATTTTATAATGCATTGTCAGATTTTACTACTGATTGTAATCTTGACCAAACGTTTTTGAGATTTCAGTGTTCCCCCATTCAAGTAGATAGGAGCTGCACTGTCATGACTGGAAATAGCTTCCAAAGATGGCCACCAGTTAACTGATTTGCTAGAAAGTCTTTGGTTACACTCTTCAGGAAGTCACCCGATCAATGGCTTGTCAACTGTTGACTCTGCACATTAAATTGCAGAATATTTTTAACAAAAAAAAAAATTGCACACATCAGCTTTAAACCTTCAACAGAGAGAAAAATGCTTTTAGTTGTTTGTCATTTTTCAGGATAAGACACCAGTACTGTGCAGTCTCCCCAGCAGCTGCTTAACTGCTGCTTGTTTCTCAGTCGGACAGAATAATGTTGCCTTGGAAACAGTTAGCATGGCAATTAATATGTTGTCATGCTGCCTATGATTCTTCCAAGACAATTTTGGGTAGCTGGCTAAGACAGCTTCACAGTTGTACACAGTGCTCCCTAAACGATTTCACCAGAAATGTGCAGATAAATGCATGTTTGAAAATAAAAATTGGCACGTTCAGAAGAGTTCATGAGAATTCACCTCTTGTGTTCCACTTAAGTCATACAGGTTTGGAATGACATGAGAGTGAGTAAATGATGACAGAATTTACAATTTTGAACTATTCATTTAAGCTAAATTAACTTCAGCCACAGAATGATTTAATAAATGCTTGAGGTGTTTCTGGTGCAGTCTGGGACTAAAGTCACCTGTCTGCACAGACATATGAGCGAATGACACATATGAAGGTAAAATAGTGCCTAAATGATTTGCATGCACAGAGTAAGATTTGTAATATTTAAGAGAGGAGAAATACCCAGAGGAATGACATTGAGCCATATGAAGAAGAAGCTGTCTGTCACATTATTAAACCAATCAGGTCAGAGTAAACAGGTTGAGGAAAACCTCATTTGATTGGTTACTAGAAGCAGTTAGACCCACCTTCCCCCTCACATTTGCAAAACTCTTTTCAGTGAGAACTTTGTGCCAAAAGTGTGAGCGCAACAAAAGGGAAGATGGAACAGTGTATATCGGATTATTTCTAGAAAATATTTATGCCACAAACACAAATCATTTACATGTTTGCAGTAGTTTATTTTACACATACAGACTGATTTTACGTGGTCAATCAATTTTGCTGTTCATGACACTCTTTCTTTGCTTGCATATTGCTGATTGCGGGTTTGCAATGTTTTTGGCCATGTTTAGGCGCAAAAACAATGCCAAAAGTGTATGTGCGAAAAAAAGGAAGTCAGAAGAATACAAACCAAATTTACTTTGTGTTATTACATAATACAACACATAAATTACACTTATTCAAAACATTAAAGTATGGCTAATATTTTTTTCTAACGCTTACAACTTGATTTACACCTTTACAAAAAGTTATTTGCGCATGCAATTTATTTTTATGCTTGCAATTTGATTTATGCTTTCACAAATCTTACTCTGTGAATGCAAATTTTTCTGTCACACTTGTAACTTCATTTACGCTTTTACAAATCTTTCTCTACGCATGCAAATCATTTAGGCACTATTTTACCTTCATAGACACAAGCTTAATGAGTCAACAGAAACAGACAGAGTGAGAAGTGGGATACTGTCTCATAGACAGGGTGGAGACATGTTTGAGAGGAGAGGAGAGCAGTTATGCCTTCATATGACAAAGACTGAAAGACAGACATAGTATTCTGAGGTCGAAATATTGTTTTCGTTTTGTTGGCGAACACACTGTAACATTGAGAGATTACAGCTGTCTGAACACGTCTGCCTGACAATGTGCTGCAAAATACACCATCAGAGGTAATGTCAGTTACACCAGTCTGTTTGGGCTAATGTTTAAAGAACTAAACACCCACTAACAGATACAGTGAAGTTTAAAAGTCTGAGACCACATTGAAAATCTTCAATTGTTTTCTTTTAAACCTGGAAATAAATCAACAGAAAGATTTAGAATTTTGAAAAGACTGAAGACTATGATAAAGCAATAGTTCACCCCAAAATGAAAATGTACTTACTCTCATGTCTTTCCAAATCTGTATGACTATTTATTTTATTTATTTTTATTTTTTCTATGGCACACAAAAGTTGATTTTTTGAAGAATACCCTGGTCACCATTTTTCATACAGTATAATAAAACTAAATGATGACTGGGGCTGTCAAGCAACAAAATGGCTAAAAAGCCTCCTAGAAGTATCATAAAAGAGGTTCATCTGACTCATGTGCTATATTTCAAGTCTTTTGGAGTGTGGGTCTGTGTGAGGAACAAACCCAAATTTAAGTAGTTATTTACTGAAAATCTTGACATCCACCCTATCCACCTTTTTCCTGATGCTGCATGAGTAGCTCATACTATGGGAACTCCTCCCAGGAGTGATGATCTCTGAAGCCCTTATATGGAATCACAGCAATCTTATTGGCAGGTACCACTTGTTGCTCAGGTTCTCGTGTGCACGTCATGGCCAGCCTATAAACAGCACCATTTCATCAGAATTTTTCTCTTTAGGGTCATCTCTCGTGCTTTGCAAGCCCGACTCATCAAACCAGTGCAGCAACCTCTCGGTGTATGCCAATTCCTCTCAGAGACAAAATAATAAAAGCTATAGAATCAATGGAGAAATCAGGGGTGATCACCAAATTCACTGAACCAACACAATGGATAAATAATATGGTAGTCATAGAAAAACCTGGCAAGCTACAAATCTGCATTGATCCAAGTGCACTGAATAAAGCTCTTAAAAGTTCGCATTTCCAAATACCCACCATTGATGAAATTCTCCCAAGTCTGGCCAAATCTATGATTTTTTCAGTCCTAGATGCTAAAGACGGATACTGGCAGGTCTGTCTAGATGAAGTGAGCGGCTACCTTACTACTTTCTGGACTCCCAAAGGCAGGTAAAGGCAGACCAGATTACGTTTTGGAGTGAAACCAGCTGCTGAGGAATACCAGAGAAGGCAACAGGAAGCTTTGCAGGGCTTTCCAGGAGTCAGTGTCACAGCTGACGACATCATTGTCTTTGTGTGGTGACACTCAGGAGGACGCAATGAAAGACCATGGTAACAGTTTGATCAAACAATTACAAAGAGCAAGACAGGTGAACCTAAAGTTGAACAGGAGCAAAATCAAGCTGAGATTTACGAGTGTACCCTATATGGGGCACCTCCTGGCAGCAGACAGCAGAAGGTCTACGGCCAGACCCAAAGATAGTGGAAGCCATAGAAAATATGCCACCACCCAAGGATGTCAAAACAGTACAACAACTGCTTGGATTTTTCAGTTATCTTGATAAGTTCCTACCACATCTGTCAGACATTTGTGAGCCAATGAGACTCCTCACCAACAAAGATGCTCTCTGGGCCTGGCTACCCCAACATGATGCAGCCCTAAATTAAATAAAGCAGCTAGTCAGCAATGAACCAATTCTGAAATATTATGATGTCTCAGAAGAAGTGACCCTTCAGTGTGATGCCAGCACTACTGGTTTAGGAGCAGCTTTGCTCCAGAAGGGACAGCCCATAGCTTTTGCTTCTAGAACACTGACTCCCACTGTACCTCTATGCTCAGTTCGAAAAAGAATGCCTTGCAATAGTTTTTGCCACCAATACCTTCATGGGAATACTGTGCAGAGTGATCACAAGTCATTGGAGCTTATATATATATATATATGTATATATATATATATATATATATATATATATATATATTTTTTTTTTTTTTTTTTAAAAACTCCTCACGGCTCCTAAGCGTCTTCAGAGAATGATGCTGTGGCTTCAGTGTCACAAACTCAATGTTACTTACAAGAAAGGAATCGATCTCAACATTGCTGATATCCTTTCACAAGCAGCCCTGCCGGACACGTTGCATAAAGAAGACAACAACCAAGAGACTTTGTGCACAAGAGGAGTTTGAGTGGGTCGATCACAAAGCAATACAAACATCTCATCACAAACGTGGAAAGCCATCACTACTGCATCCAGAGCAGATGAGCCCACTAAGCTGTTACATTCTACTATCCAACATGGCTGGCCAGACATACAACAGGCCACCCCTGCTTTGATTTGAGATTACTGGGCTTACTGAGATGAGCTGCCCACTCAGGATGGGGTGATCTACAAAGGCAGCAGGGTAGTAATACCACACAAATTACGCACTGTCATCCTCTCCCGTCTGCATACAGGCCATGCCGGTGTGGAAGCCAGTCTTCGGAGGGCTAGAGATGTAGTGTTCTGGCCAAACATGACAGAGGATATTCGTGAATATGTCTCCAGCTGTAACATTTGCAATACACATCAGCCTCAACTACAGAAAGAACCACTGATGCCACAAAACATTCCAAGTCACCCCTGGTGCAAAGTGGACATGGATCATTTCTCTGTGAATCATGACACCTTTCTGATCATGGTGGACTACTACTCAGATTATTGGGAGATGGACTAGTTAACAGACAGCACATCTGACAGCATCATAAAATGCTGCAAACAGCAATTCTGCAGGCGTGGCATACCAGACATGGTTATATCAGATAACAGTTCCTAGTTCACCAGTGCAGAGTTACAGGACTTTGCAAAGGCATGGGAATTTAAGCACAAAACATCTTCACCTTACAATAGTCAAAGCAATGGGAAGGCAGAGTCTGCTCTCAAACAAGCCAAAAATCTTATCATCAAGTCCACACAGGAGGGTTCAGACCTATGGCAAGCTGTCCTGATGTGGAGAAACACTCCCACTGAAGGACTGTCCAGTAGTCCAGTCCAACGCCTCATGTCCTGATGCACACACACTCTGTTACCAACACTCCCACAGCTCTTAAAGCCCCACACTGTGAAGGATGTCCTGAAAGACAAGAGAAACAAGTTATCCAAAATCAAAGAGCACTTTGACCAGAGTGCCAAACCTCTCCCGAGGCTTCGGGTAGGTCAGTCATTAAGGCAACTTCTTTTTATAAAAGTGGGAACTGTGGATGTGCACAACACTTCTTGGACCAAGGTCATATGAATTTGAGGTGAGAGGGAGAAAATATAGCAGAAATAGATTATTCTGACGACCTGTGAGTGAGCAGCATGAAGTGGACTCTTACTTGCCTGATGACAGCTTTGGAGATTTCACTGAGGCATCAGATGATCGGGAGGTTGAGCCACAAGAACGCATGGCCACAGAACAAGTAGAGAGAGGGGAACAAGAGGTGGAGGTTGCGAAACAAGAACAAATATCAAATTAAAATCTCCCACAACGAAGCACCAGAACACAAACAAGTCTTAAGCCTTGCGTCTCTCCTCTTCTCCATCTCAAGCAGCTACACCTGTTCAGTACGCCCATGAAGATTCAAAGCCCGCACTGACGCACTGCAATCTATCATGTTTGCTGGTGAAGATGAACGGAGGGATTTTTTTGTCGCAGGGGTTTAACAGTAGTGAGACATGTCGCACTCAGGTCTCATCTGTGACCCCATTGCAGCTGGGGCAGTCACCATTATGAATTTTGGCTATCAGAAAATTGTCATACATATAATTGTGATTATGAAGATAAACTGTCATACAAATTGTCATACTTCTTAAAGTGTATGTGTGCTTAATACACATACACCTTAAGTAATATTTTATTCATATTTAACTTGGAATCATATAGTAAAATAAGGCTATGTGATTTCCTTTAAGGCATTAAAAACTTGACATGAAATGAAAAATTATATTTTAAAAGTTATAATATATATTTACAAATGCTTAAAATATGTCTTTCTTTTTGGTCAACTTTACATTAACACAATTTTTTTTTAATGTTAATCCCCTTTTCTCCCCAATTTGGAGTGCCCAATATCCACTACTTAGTAGGTCCTCATGGTGGCATGGTTACTCACCTCAATCCGGGTGGTGGAGGACAAGTCTCAGTTGCCTCCGCTTCTGAGACTGTCAATACATGCATCTTATCACATGGCTCGCTGTGCATGACACCGCGGAGACTCCGCACGTGGAGGCTCATGCTATTCTCCGCGATCCACGCACAACTTACCACGCGCCCCACTGAGAGCAAGAACCACTAATCACGACCACGAGGAGGTTACCCCATGTGACTCTACCCTACCTAGCAACCGGGCCAATTTGGTTGCTTAGGAGACCTGACTGGAGTCACTCAGCACACCCTGAATTCGAACTTGTGACTCCAGGAGTGGTAGTCAGTGTCAATACTAGCTGAGCTACCCAGGCCCCCGCCCTCATTAACACTATTTATAATGAAACATATACAGCCCAGCCAATTCTATTAGTATATCATTATATTATATTATCCAATTGTAATATCTTTTTCCTTAATTCTTCACTTTCACACAATATGTTAAAGCTCTCTGACTGAACCAATAAGCCCTTATTTCGCATGAAGAAAAACATTTGAGATTCCATGTTTATTTGAATGTAAGTTTCTTCGTTCTATCATCTCCACAGGAATAGAGTAAGTGGGCATCTCCTACTGTATTTCATTAACACTGCGTGAATTAATCCGAAACAACCAAGCACATTTGCCATTACAGGACTGTTAAATTAAAGTTAAATGAAGAGCTTTGCATTCACTATCAAAATCCTTGCTTGTATTTTTGCGGGAGTTTGGAGCGAACCTTACAAACTCTGCAGAAGCTACTCTGAGTGTGACGGGTCTGCGGTTAATTTGGAGTGCTCAGAGAATACGTCAAGACCAGAAGACACAACGCGGTCATGGTAATCATGGTATTTCTATGTTCGCTTAAAATTAACTTATTTGGACAGTAACATATGATTGGAATTTGAAGAACACAATAACCATGGTTAGATAAAATAATCTCGATCAGGAGGTTGAGTAATCCAGTTATGTATGGTAAATCATGAGGTACTTATGTCATAACTAAATGAAAAGCAGATGGGTACCTCTTCACCTTCACATCGCATGAATCAGTCGAACCACAAAAGGACCCACAAACAAACCGTACTCAGACCAGTTTGTTTGTGGCTCCTTTTAGAGGGGTCTGAGATAATTTGGGTTGTTCACACACGTTATATCGCTCTTAGACCGTTTTGAGTGCTCAAACAAACAAGGTGTGAAAGCCGCACATGCTTTGTCCTGTGATGGCACTGCACGTGTACAGTATATTGACTGAACAAGTCAATTCAGGTTGTCAGATCAGCTCTTTGTCTGCTTTGGAGTCCACAAAAAAATGTTTGGCCATCTCCAAGCAAAGACTTTCTCACTGGGTTGTTGATGCCATTGTGCTTACTTAAGATTCACAAGGTGTGCAGTGCCCCATGGGTGTTAAACCCCATTCCACCAAGAGCATGGCTTCCTCCTAGGCTTGGGCGAAAGGGAGTGTCTCTAGAGAAGACATATCTCTGGCAGCAGGCTAGGCTTCCCCTAACACCTTTGCCAGGTTTTATAACTTGGATGTTTCCTCCCTCTCTTCCCAGATTTTGGCTGAGAAATAGGGGTTGATGTGCGAATGTTTCACTACCCTATTGGCTAGTGTCATTACTAAGATGTGCTGCAGGCCTTTGGCCTTGGCATTATTTCTCTCTCTCTCTTCCTATTGTAAATATGAAGGGGAGCTTGTTTCAGTGTTTTCACTTCCCTGACTGGCTATTGACATTGGTGGTGATGGTTTTGCCAAGTTGGCAACCTAATAAAGATAACTGAAATTTATATAGCGCTTTTCATTGCATAGCAATGTCAAGGCGTTAAATAAAGAAGACAACTAAGACTGCAGAAGGGCTAGCTGGTAGAAATGGGCTTTTAGATCTTTCTTGAAAGCTCTAAGACATTCTATATTATGGAGATGAGAAGGCAGGGAGTTCCACAAATGAGGACCATAGACTGAGAAGGCAAGACCACTCATGATACGGAGTCTAGTTCTGTGGACATGGAGGAATGAGTTTCCGGTGGACCATAATAAGCAAGTTGAGGTCTGGGCAACTATGAGCTCAGTCAGGTAGGAAGGTCCCAAGCCATGTAGGGCTTTAAACACTAACAAGAGCACTTTATAGACCACTCTGGATTTAACAGGAAACCAATGCAATTTTGTGATGTGTGTAGGTCTTTTTGTTCTGGTGAGGATTTTGGATGTTTCTCACTCTTCCTTCCTATTTGTTAATTTGAAGGGGAGGTTATTTGGATACTTTTCACTACCCTGTTAGCTAATGAGCATCTCTCTAGTGTGTGTGAATCAGTAGCATGGCTTTAAGGTATATGAGACATCTGCCATTTAGATTGCCAAGATTACATAAGGGATTCAGAGATCATCACTCCTGGGAGGAGTTCCCATAGCTTCAGGGAACCAAGTTTATAGCCCTAACCTGAACATTTTCGTTTCTCGGTCTCCAGTGTTTTCACTCACATTGGTGTGTGTTTTTAGTGGATAATGTGATGTTTAGCAAATAAAATTAGTAGAAATTGCCAAATAAAAAAAACATGGCTACATAGTGCAGATACTATACAGAGTCGCAATGAGCATCTTTTGAAAGTGCCTCACACGAGTGGCCCGAGGTTTGTTACGTTGATATTATTAACTACTTTGAGTTGTTATGACAGCCAACAACTGCACGAGTTGAGCCTGAACTAATATTTACTCCATCTTGGGTCTTTCTGGATCCTTCATTTAAGTAGTTTTTACATTGCTTCTAATGAAGACCAGAACTAGAAAACTGTCCAGCGGTCAGGAAAAATGTGGATAGCTCACCTTGGCTATGTAATGTTGAGCGATGAGGAAAACGAAGAGACAATGGAGGGAAGAACCCAAGTGCAGATTTATTTACAAACGTGATATCCAGAAAAAAAACATAACATGAATGAAACAAACTTGACTTGGCTTAAACTTGACTTAACATGAACATGTTACCAAACACAATACCTGACAAACAACAATGGAAAACATGAGGGCTTAAATACTTGGACATGGGAGAACCTAAACCAATGAACAAACAGAACTCTAAACAAGATAATCAAACAATGAACCAATGAAAACAAGACACATGAACATGGAGGGAAAACAGTACACCACATGACCAGGAACATGACATGAAACAGGAACTAAACTTTTCAAAATAAAAGACATGAAAAGCATGAATCAACAAATTATACATGACATATCCCCCCCACTAAGTCTTGAAGCATGGCTCGGAAGGGCGTGGCGTGGGGCATGGCCTGGCGAGACAGGGCGTGGGGCATGGGACCAGGGCAGAGTCAATGGAAGGTGGGGCCCTGAGAGGCTCGAGGGGTGGAGCAGTGGAAGGCGGAACTGTGAGAGACTTGAAGGGCGACACCAGGGAACTTGGTACCCAGAGAGTAGCCGAAGACTCGAAGGGCCAGGGTGGAGCCAGAGACAGGGAGGACCAAGGCGGCGCTGGAGGCTTAGAGGAGCAAGGCAGAGCTGGGGAATCGGAAGCCTGAGGCGGAGCCAGTGAGAATGAGGACCAAGGAAGAGCCGTAGGGAAGAGGTCCCTGGTGGAGCTGATGGATTGGAGGGACAAGGCGCAGCCACAGGATCGGAGGGACAAGGCGCAGCCAGGTGACCGACAGACCAAGGAGGAGCCGGAGGGACGAGGGACCCCAGCAAAGTGGAGCCGAGGGAACGCAGAGCCGAGGCGATGTCGAGGGACTGACATGCCAAGGCGGAGTCCAGGGCTTGGAGGTTCCAGGCTGGGTCGGAGGGTTGAAAGTTCCCCTTGCCTGCTCAGGAGAACTAAGGGCGGGAACCATCTCCAGGTCTAATAGCTCAGGTGTGGCTATGACAAGGCATGGAGCAGACTTAGGTGTGGCTGTGACGTGGCATGGAGCAGGCTCAGGCGTGGCTGTAACATGGCATGGAGCAGGCTCAGGCATGGCTGTAACATGGCATGGAGCAGACTGAGGCATTGCTGTGACATGGCATGGAGCAGGCTGAGGCATTGCTGTGACATGGCATGGAGCAGACTCAGGATCCGTAGCAAAATATAGCGCTAGCTCAGCGACCATAACGAGGAACTCGGGCTCGGCGGCCATGACGTGGGATGCCGGCTCGGTGGCCATGACATGGGACGCCGGCTTGGCATCCGCCTCCCACAGTGAACGTAGAACCAGTAATCTGCAGGGCAAGGTCAATATACTGAGCCAGGCTGAGGGAACTGCGATCGCCAGGCATCAAAATGGAGATTGGCTCACTCAATCCAAAATGGAAACAGTCTTTGTGGGCGACCTCATTAAAGTCCACCTGGCAGGCCAGATCGCAGAAGTCCTCTACATAATCCTCCAGGGGACGACTCCTCTGACGTGGGCGAAGAAGCCAAACTGCTGGGTTCATTATGGGCAGTCAGGTATTCTGTAAAGAGTGGCTGCTGGCAATGACGAAGACGATGACGATGAAATGAAGAACCCAAGTGCAGATTTATTTACAAACGTGATATCCAGAAACATGAATGAAACATGAACTTGACTTTGCATAAACTTGACTTAACATGAACACGTTACCAAACACAGTACCTTACAAACAACAATGGAAAACATGAGGGCTTAAATACTTGGACATGGCAGAACCTAAACCAATGAACAAACAGAACTCTAAACAAGATAATCAAACAATGAACCAATGAAAACAAGACACATGAACATGGAGGGAAAACAGTACATCACATGACCAGGAACACATGACATGAAACAGGAACTAAACTTTTCAAAATAAAAGACATGAAAAACATGAATCAACAAAATACACATGACAGGCGAGTTCATGAGAAAAGTACAATGTATTTTCTGTGAACTAATCGTTCTTTTGAGTCAGATCTTTTCAATGAGTGGTTGATCCAGTTCACAAAACCAATCTGAATGATTTGTTCACTGATTCACGGTTCTCGAGTTCAACGTAATGATCGGTTACAGCTCACATGAAACTATTGTATGGCTTCAAAAGACTTATAAATAGTGCTTTTATGATTTTTCTTTTTCATCCTTGAAGATTGAAAGCCTCAGTCCCCATTAATTAATTGCATGGATAAGGGATTACTGACTAATACAACACTGGTAGCACACGTACATCACTTATTTTATCATCTATAAGACGTATGTCAATAAGTATGTCTCGGATGTCAACAAGACATTCAGCAAATGTCTTTGAGATGTTTATGATTTGGAATGTTTGTAAATCTGATCTTTTTAGGATGTTTAGCAGATGTTAAATTAGATAGTGATGCTTTCCATATATAAAATAAAATAAAATCTAAAATAGACATCTCGAAGATGTACGTGTACTATCTGGGAATTGTTTGACAAATGACTCTTATAATGTTTCATGGAAGAAAGGAATTCATGAGGGTGAAAAAGGGACAGCATTTAAATTTTGGGGTGAACTCCTCTATGAACACATTTACATTTAGTCAGCAAATTGCATATAACTTATTGCTAGGGGTTTGATATGTTCTTGTACTTAGAAACAAATGATATCAGCAGCTCAACGTCTGCCTAGTATGCTGGTTCCAGTCACATTACCCAAAGGTCAAGGGTTGATTCACTGCAAGGGTTGATTCACTCGTTACCATTGTGCCCTTCATCAAGATTCTTAACCTACAGGGGTACCAAACCTGTAATTAGTTAACTGTATGTCACTTTAGACAAATGTGTCTGCTAAACCGAATTAAAATCTAATTGATCTGAGGTTGCTCTATTATAGCTCAGGAGACTTAATGGAGATCTCAGTTATACTTCATTTATCAACTTTGTCCCAAATGTTTCACCTAAAATTCTTTAAGATGTATAAAAATGGACACAAATTAGGATTTGTGGATAGCATAACTCTGATCATTTGGATGAATCTGATGAAACGTTTCAGTGTAGATCTCTGACTTCTGATCACAGATTTTGGTATCTTGGCAATTCAGAGCACAAATTGAAACAGCTGAGAATGCTAAAAGAGACATTTGTGAGATTACTAAAGTCTTTTTTCTCAGGGGAAACATCTGAGAAGCAGGAGACTTTGAATTCATGGTTGTCTATGAGAAACAAGATCTCATCTGTGATTTTTCTTTCCTATGGGAAATTATGGCTAACTAACTAAATATATAACATAAAGTGCATTATTATGATGATTATTATAAATAATGATTGTTAGATTATCAAACATATTCAAGTATTATTAAAGTGCTCAGGCTAATGAACTTACTCTGTTGTAGATGGATTTGCTGTTGGGTTAAGGGAAGTGACATTTCATAGCTGTGAATTGAGAATGTGATCCCATTAACATGCAGTGTGGCCCAACCTTCAGACATGCACACAGGCACCATGAATTTGCTGTCATTTCAGTTTTTAAAATGTGTGGCGTGTATACAATTATATATTCCCTGTTTGAACATAAAAGTAGGGCAATGTAGGTCACTCCCTATGGTTATGTTTATCTTATTTGTTGTTTCACTGCTTTCGCTTGTTATTCTATTACTTTTGTTATTCTATATTTTATTTGTGGGTTTTTTATTTTGTCTTGTTGGTCTTTTTCTAAAGAAACCTTGAGTTCAAGAAAGGTAAATATAAGTATATCATTATTAAAACATTGGATATACTGGCTTTGTGAACACTACTATATAGGCCATCTGGAAACAGGTTTCAGCCCATCCCTGTTTTCTAGATATGTACAGTAAATTGAGTGTGGTGTGTATGACACAGAACAGAGCAATAAACCACAAAAGACTGTCAGTCAGACTTGATCCACTGAATAAGACGGATTAGATCATCGGCTATGGGAACATCCACTCCCGGATAACAGATCTGCCCTGAAATCTGAAGACATACCTGTAAAACAGACACCTGGAATATGTACAATAAATCAAAACACTGAGAGAATTTCCTTCTATATGGCGATGTCTCAAATCATTTTCTCGTTATTTAACTTATAATTAGTGCTGCACTATGTAAGATTTTTTGTTTAAAAATGAACAAAATGCCATTACTGATTGAGAACTTAAACAGTCAGTTTTTTTTTACACTCGATTTACTACAGTAAGCCTATAAAAATTATTTGTATTTTGAACTGTTGGGTCGGATTTGCCGCGAAATCGCTGGTTTATGTCGTCCATCCTTACATCATTACGTTATGTCCATAAACACAGAAAAGAAGTACCGGCTGTCTTGTGTTCCGGCTGGAGAAACTACGCTGATCAGTTCAGTCTGTCACATTCACAGAGTTCAGGACAGCATCACTGCAGTCTGGATGGATGCTTATCTGTTATCTGTTTGGCAAAGTTGTTTACCTGCTATAATGCTTGGAAATGTTGTCTGGTAGGGTTGTTGAAGCTTATATTGGTTGTCATGCTCATATGAATAGAACATTACTTGTGTGTTAACAGGATGTATCTATGTTTATCATATGACTTCTGAAATTAACTTCATGTAATTGTTATTTTGCATATTATTTTCATGTTTAATAATGTATATTTTATCCCCATCATTACTGAATCCTCGTTTTATGTTTTTAGTTTATGGTGTTATTGTGTGCAGTGCATAGACATACTATTATAGTATTACGGTTCACTTGTATTATCAATTGAGGCTGTGCAATATAATACAAAGTACAATACAAACATTATTAGTAGATAAAACACTTGAAAAATCATGTTAAAATAAACTGGTACTGATTGAGGTGATTGAGTCCCCTGTTCTCTATGTGCTTTAAGTGCAAAATTTGTTCATTCAAAATATGTTTTTTATCCTCATCAAAGCAAGTAATACTTCAGTTTTTAATGGTTAATCATATAACATAATATCAACATAAAAATAGCACGTTATGACTCCAGCTCTGAATATCTCCCAGTCATGATCACACACAGGCGAAGTCCAGGTAATCATGAGATTAATCCGCCAGAAGAGCAGTGCCGAAACATGACTGACGTAATGTGTTCTTCCGCAAATTGCTTGAAATTTTAATTTTCAACCACAGATATCACTAAAGAGCACAAAGTTATGTAGAGCAGCTTTAAATACCTATAAGAATTTAATGTGATTATGGTAAAAAAAAAAAATGTTTGATATCTAAATGAGCACTAATTAGATTTAAATTGACTGATTCAGTGTGTTATTTCTAATTCTTTGATTGAAAAAGGGTGGCTAAAAGAAATGCAAGTTGAGTTACAAATAAGGATGATTAAAATAAAAGGGTCACTTTTTGCTTGGTGTGATAATGACTGCAGTATTGGGGGTAGTGAATCTTTAGCTGGGTTTCCATCCACATATTTTTATGCGCATATTGGGATATCGCATAAAAACTGCTGGATGGAAACACCAGGATGTGAATAAAAAACTAACAGGTAAGACGGCCGCGGCTGCTCCCCTGGCGGATGGGAGCAGCGAGAACTCCGCAACAGCTCATCCCTCCTCCCTCCTGGGTTTCGGCACCACTTTAACAGGTAAAGGTTGAGCAAGGAGGAGGCAGGAACCAGCTGAACAGTCAATGTAAAGTTTAATGGTAAAACTTATCTTAAAACAACATAAAACAAACACACACACATGCAGCACGGCCGCGTGCATCTCTCTCTTTCAAACTGGCATCTCCCTTTATATCGCTCTCCCGCTGATCATCTGATTCCTCGCTGGCCATGCACCCTCAAGGCCTGGACACGCCCTCCTCCTTGTCACAAAAACGTATACGCTCGCTTGAGGTGGATACATTTGTCATTCAATAAGAAAAATGTGCATAAACTATGATGGAAACACATTAACCGAATAAACTCTTATTGAATTTATTAGGAATACAAGATGAGCATTAAACAGTCATGTGACTGAATACATAACTGGACTAAGCAGCGGACCAATCATCACATCTGAAATATTGTTCTGGTCATCCTGAAATAAAGGTGTCTAGAAAATCCAAAGCCTGCAAAGAGTTTGCAGAGCAAATATGTCAAATACAAACTTGAACTGTGCCTAAGAGCAGGTTTATTGACACTTTTGAAAAATATATAATAGATCCGCACGGCAAAGACATAAGAAATGAGGAATGCACACACATGGTGCTCCCAGAACTGTGTGACGCACTGTCGCTTTCAGACATGAGACAAAGTGCTCTACAGTGTTTTTTTCTGTGTGCTCTAAACCATGAGTATATTATTAATAAAAGAGTTACAGCGGCTTCAATTTTCCCGGAAGTGACGATTTTGTTCTTTTGAACACAAGGGATGGACAAGCAGCTTTATTCACACATTGTATTTGCAATATTGTGGTTTTTCACTTAAATAAAATTTGCAACTTGGATGGAAACCTAGCTTTTGTTATGAAAAATATCAAAGTGTACACATAAAAACACAATTTATTGAAAGTATGATATATAAGTTCTTAGGAAAAGTGTCAGTTCCCTGATTTTCACACATTTCAAAATTCTCGGTAGTGGAAATAACCCTAAATAGAACATTTCTGAAAAATACAACATTTCAATACTTAAAAATTTTGAAAAAATCATTTAAGAGATGCAATAAAAGAACGAACCCATAATCATCATAATTCTTCTTCATAAGATGCCTTTGTAGTGGTCATATAATGTTCATGTAGTGTTCTTATCTTCTAGCTAATGCAGTATCAACATCAGCAGCAAAGGCAAATGTTGTTAGTTCTTTGTTCTTCTTTTTGAATTAAAGTTTTTATTGTGAAGAAGTAATCAAAAAATCTTCATCAATAATTAAAATGAGTATACTTCTCAAAGTAAGATTGTCTAACAACAGTCTTTTGCTCAGTTACAATTAACTCATTTTAAATTCATTGCATTTCAGTACAAGTAAAACCTCTTGTTGTCTTCACATAACACTTAACCCTGGGTTATAAACCACTCCCCAGAATTGAGGTGTCAAAGGTATAACATGTGAATTACTAACCCAGGGAAAAGTATGAACACTGCACTGTAAAATCTAATTAGTTGACCTTACTTGGATTTTTTTTTTTAGCCAATCGGTTTGCATGCTTATTCTAAGTAAACATACTTATTTGGCTCAAGCATAGTGAACTTAATTATTTAATCACAGTTTACTATTTACAAGTAAACTTAACACATCTGTGATTAAAGTGTTGTTGTTTTTATTTAATTATTTAAACTGAGTTATAGCACATCTTATACAGTATAAGGGTGATGAGTGGAGATTCAAGCAGCAGTTGGTAATTATAGCCGGTCAAGATGGCGCCGCGGATCACAGCCTTGGTGTGGAGCTCTCCAATTCATTTGTTGTTTTTGTTTGTTTCTCCTGTGTTTAGTATTTTTTTCAAATCAATTTGACCAGGGACGAACTGCTGATCATTCGGCAGCACATACTAGACAATCTTTTCCCAGTTTTTGACTATTTGGATGTTTTGCTGGACATTTTAGTCAGAGGTGCAGCTGTGTTGTTCAAGCATGCTATGAGACACAAGCAAGGGAAGCGAGCCGGCGAGGTGGTAAAGATCCGTCAGAGTTTGAAAAGTCCTTGTGTATACAGGTGAGAAGATGTAGTTCGTCCATTTTGTTAGGAAGAGAGCGGAGATTTTTTAGATGAATACTTGGCAGCGCTGTTCGAAAGCCACGCTGACGGATCTTGGACATTGGTGCTGCAATTACACACCGTAAACTGGACTTAAAATTCCTCAATGCCGACCTGCTGTTTACAAACACACCAGCGGAGCCCTTTGTCTGGGCTGCCCAGCCATGGAAAGGCAAAAGGAAAAGGGGAAACAGAGCCAGCGTTCTCATCAGAGTAAGACGTCGTGCAAATCGATCCCCGCTACCCACTATTCTACTGGCAAATGTTCAGTCTCTGGACAACAAGCTCTGCGAGCTGAGAGCGCGGATCTCTTTCCAATGAGAGATGAGGGACTGCTGCATTATCTGCCTAACAGAAACTTGGATGTCTGCGGAGATTCCAGACTCAGCCATTGAACCCGCGGGGTTCTCCATGCACCGAGCGGTCAGAGCGAAAGACCTCTCAGGTAAAAGCAGAGGTGGTGGTGTATGTTTTATGATCAACAAATCCTGGTGTGATCAGAGGAATGTACATTCTAACAAGTCTTTCTGCTCTCCGGATCTGGAATTTCTCATGCTTCTGTGTCGGCCATTCTGGCTACTGAGGGAATTCACAGCGGTCATTATCACTACTGTGTACATCCCGCCACAAGCCAACACAGACCAGGCACTCAAGGAACTCTACGGGATTATAAGCAAGCAGGAAACCGCGCACCCTGAGGCCGCGTTCATTGTGACCGGGGACTTTAATAAAGCCAGTTTCAAATCAGTCACACCAAAATACCACCAACACATTAGTTTTAACAAACGAGAGGACCGGGTTTTGGACCATTGCTACTCTCCCTTCCGGGATGGCTAAATCCCTCCCCCGCCCACCATTTGGCAAATCGGACCACTCTTCTATTCTGCTTCTGCTCGCTTACAGGCAGAAACTGAAACAAGAAGCACCCACCCTCAGAATGATTCAGTTCTGGTCGGACCAATCAGATTCTATGCTACAAGACTGTTTTGATCACGCAGACTGGGAGATGTTCCGGACCTCCTCTAATGACGACATCGAGCTTTATGCTGATAGCGTAACGTGTTTCATCAGAAAGTGCGTAGAGGACGTCGTTCCGACCAAAACAATACGGATCTATCTGAACCAGAAACCTTGGATTAATAGCGATGTTCGCGCGGCACTTAAAGTGCGGACCTCCACTTTTAATACCGGGAACGCGGAGGAGCATAAACAAGCCAGTTATGCCCTCCGAATCAGAACAGCAAAATGTCAGTACAGGAACAAGATTGAAGGACAGTTCAACACCACCAACTCTAGAAGCATGTGACAGGGAATTAATATCATCACAGTGAATAAAAATTCCACTGTGAACACCGCTGCCTCTCTCCCGGATGAGCTAAATACTTTTTATGCTCGTTTCGAGGGAAATAACACCGCCCTCGCGGAGAGAGCTCTCGCAGCTGAAGCTACAGAGGTTAGTTCACTCTTCGTCTCTGTAGCAGATGTAACCCGATCCTTCCGATGGGTGAATATCCACAAAGCCGCGGGTCCAGACGGCATTCCGGGCCACGTCATCAGAGCGTGCATGAACCAACTGGCTGGTGTTTTTATGGACATTTTCAACCTTTCCCTCTCTTTATCTGTAGTCCCCACATGCTTTAAAACGTCCACCATTGTGCCTGTTCCAAAGCAATCCAAAATCACTTGCTTAAATGACTGGCGTCCTGTTGCTCTGACCCCCATCATCAGCAAATGCTTTGAGAGACTAATCAGAGATTACATCTGCTCTGTGCTGCTTCCATCACTGGACCCATTGCAGTTTGCTTACCGCAACAACCGCTCCATTGCATCTACAATACACACTGCTCTCTCCCACCTGGAAAAAAAGAACACTTATGTAAAAATGCTGTTTGTAGACTACAGCTCAGCATTCAACACCATAGTGCCCTCCAAGCTTGATGAGAAACTCTGGGCTCTGGGCTTAAACAGCTCGCTGTGCAGCTGGATCCTGAACTTCCTGTCAAGCAGATGCCAGATGGTTAGAATAGGCAGCAACATCTCCTCATCACTGACCCTCAATACTGGAGCCCCGCAGGGCTGTTTTCTCAGCCCACTCCTGTATTCCCTGTACACACATGACTGTGTGGCAACACACAGCTCCAATGCCATCATTAAGTTTGCTGATGATACGATGGTGGTAGGTCTGATCACTGACAATGATGAAACAGCCTACAGAGAGGAGGTGCACACTCTGACACACTGGTGTCAGGAGCACAACCTCTCCCTCAATGTCAGTAAGACAAAGGAGCTTGTGGTGATCTTCAGGAGAAGAGATAGAGAACACAGCCCCATCACCATCAATGGAGCACCAGTGGAGAGAGTCAGCAGCTTCAAGTTCCTGGGTGTCCACATCACTGAGGAACTCACATCCACATCGAAGCCGTTGTGAAGAAGGCTCATCAGCGCCTCTTCTTCCTGAGATGGCTGAGGAAGTTTGGAATGAACCCACACATCCTCACACGGTTCTACACCAGCACTGTAGAGAGCATCCTGACTGGCTGCATCTCCGCCTGGTATAGCAATAGCACCGCCCACAACCGCAAAGCCCTGCAAAGGGTGGTACGAACTGCCAGACACATCATCGGAGGTGAGCTTCCCTCCCTCCAGAACATATATACCAGGCGGTGTGTGAAAAAAGCTCGGAGGATCATCAGAGACTCCAGCCACCCGGGCCATGGGCAGCATCATGACCCGCACCAGCCGACTACATGACAGCTTCTTCCCCCAAGCAATCAAACTTTTGAACTCTTGATCTCCCACGATCAATTCATCAGCACTGCACTTTATTACTCTATCTCACACCGGACTGTCATAAATTATATTATTATTATTATATTATATTCTCTCTTAACAACACACTGACAACTTACTATAAACCAACAGCCTGAATGTCAATACAGTACAGTACAACCTACTGTACATTTTATATATACTATATATACTTTTTTATTGTATAATGTGTATTCTATATTGTGTGTATTGTATACTGTGCATTGAAGGTTATTATTTGTATATTGTGTTATGTGTAATTATGTGTATATTGGATTTTAAATTGTGTTGTGTTAATCTGATTTTTATTGTAAATTGGTATATGTCTCATCACTGTCATGACTATGTTGCTCGGAACTGCACCCAAGAATTTCACATACTATTGCACTTGTGTATATGGTTGTGTGATAATAAAAGTGATTTGATTTGATTTGATTTGATTGCGGAGTTAATGTGGAAAACGAGGCGGTGGAACATGCTTTTACAACAATTAAAGTTGGTGTACAGATGTAACAACGTTAAAGAAGATGTGCTGCGCTCTTTATCAACTGTAAGCCTTTCTACTCGCCTCAGGAGTTTTCCTCATTTATTCTGGTGAGTATATATATTCCTCCACAAGCGTGTGTGAGCGGAGCGCTGCAACAGCTGGCTGATCAGATCACAGACACGGAACAACAATACCCGGACTCACTTATTATTATTCTCGGCAATTTTAACAGTGCCAATTTCACCTGTGAACTGCCAAAATACAGACAGCACATTACATGCCCCACCAGAGACACAAATATACTGGATCACTGCTACACAACATTAAAGGATGCATATAACTCTGTCCCTAGAGGAGCTTTGGGACTCTCTGATCACTCTCTGGTTCATCTTCTTCCGACCTACAGGCAGAAACTTAAATCAGCTACAAGTCTGCTTTGACTGCACTTGACTTTGACTGATTTTAAAAGCCCCCACCCTACACCCGCTCTGACCTTCACTTCACACAAACATCATCACCTCCTGCAACCACCCTCCTCCCCCCTCCTGCTACTCAGCCTGCACTTAAGATTTGTGAAGAGAATGTGTGCTGGGTATACCTAAAATAAAAGACAAGGAAAGCACAGGGCCCAGATGATGTTTCACCCACTTGTCTAAAATCCTGTGCTGACCAGCTGGCCCCATTTTCACACAGCTCTTCAACACACATCATTGGAACACTGTGAAGTTCCCTGCTGCTTCAAACGCTCCACCATTGCATACAGTCCATTTATACTACCAAATTCTTATGAATGTGCTGTCTTTTTTTATATCACTGGTGCTTGACAGGGAATGGACTATATAATAGGATGCAGATAACTGGAGAAGAACCTCCAAATTAAATTGCATTTGACCCAGCCTATCTGTGCATTGTGTGGGCGATTTCGCCAAACCCACTTGCACCTAGACTTAGTGCATACTTGCATGAAAATACCAAAACTTCATGGCCATGCCCACTGACTATGCACTTATGATTTAAAGCATTACGCTGCGCTTAACATTAGTGCTCTTAAAATAGGGCCCAACATTTTGTTTAGCTAAATTAAATTATTTTATTTGATATTGCACTAAAGCCAAAAGTAATTAGAAATAAATATGATCTGTAACATTTTTATTTTGTATTAAGACAGCTTATATATTTTTTTTATCCACAATTCAAGTAATGTTGGATTGTAAAACCTAAAAAGAAACATTCTGAATTAATTTGAAATGTATTTGTCTTTTGAAAGCAGAATAAAACAGTAATCTGTCTGCACTGCTTTCAATTGTTTTTCTATGTAAACATTCACTAGATGGAAGTCTGTGACCACTGCACCATGTCCTGTTTTTTTTTTCCAGCATCTCACACAGCAGCACCGTATTTTATATGTGCTGTGTCAGGTTAAAAGAACAGCAACTTTTAAAAACACATCTCAAGACACCTATGTTCAGTTCTATTCCTTGCGCTGAATCTAACTTTTTAAAGCGCAAAAAAGTGCTCAGTCTGAACTGCCCCTAATACTATCAAATTTGATAAATGTTACATTTTTTACTTTTTATTTCCACTTAAATTTTCCACGAACCTCCAAACACCCCTTACAGCCCCTGGATCCCAGTTTGAAAATCACTGTTCTAGAATTCTTTTTTTTAGAGCTGTCAGAATTAGCGTTAATCGCATGAGATTAATTT
This sequence comes from Myxocyprinus asiaticus, assembly GCF_019703515.2. NCBI lineage: Eukaryota > Metazoa > Chordata > Actinopteri > Cypriniformes > Catostomidae > Myxocyprinus > Myxocyprinus asiaticus. The sequence goes on from NC_059377.1 coordinate 3,837,944, forward strand.
AAAAAAGTGTAACGTGTTAATTATTCTTAATCGCGATTAACTCATTTACTGTTAATACAATATAAACCAGCATAAACACTTGTTGTGAGGGCGGAACCTTTGTAATGTGTCCACCTGGAGTCATTACACTGACACACACACACACCACAATAGCGCTGCACTGTCAGTGATAAAATGATGGAGAATGGAGCTCTTAGCACTATTATTTGATGTACAAAACAAGCTCAGATGGGACTTGTGATAGAAATCAAGTATTTTCAGTGCATTTTAATTACCACTGAAGCACACCAAGTCTTAACTATCACTCCACTTTTCCCCTGGAGTTCAAAGCGGCGCTTGACGATGGTGTTGATGCTTTTTGATGCGAATCATGAACGCAGCTTCAGGATTGCTGTAGGAAAGTGGATAGCCACAGTCTACTGTGAATACTGGCAGAATAATATTGTGGAGGATGAGAGTTTAAAGAGGCCCTTATTATGCTTTTTGGGATTTTACCTTTCCTTTAGTGTGTAAAATAGCTCTTTGTGCACGTAAAAGGTCTGCAAAGTTACAAAGCCCAAAGTCCACGCAAAAGGGAGTTATACTCTCCCACAGAAAACACTGCTCAAGAACTTCAAGAAACGGCTGGATTGTAGTCTAGCCATTTCTTCATAAAGTATCTACATCAGTATGTAACACATTTGCATAATGCCTGCCTAAGAGCTACTTTGGCCCACCCTCAAACAAAGATAGTTATAGCAGAGGCAAGGATGAGTTGGGTTAGTGTTGTCGCCATGTCGAGAAGATGCTGTTTTCTTCACTGTGAAAGCAAAAAGTTTGTTTGGACTTCCAAAGGCAGACGAATTGAAGAATCAGTGGTTAAAATTGATTTTAATTATTTAGCAGTACAACCACAACCAATGCCGGATTTTCAAGATGGTTACTCCTGAAAGATGGTACAGTTCACACTTTGTTGGGACAATCTGGTGCTTCAGTATCACAACCTGTAAATATGCTTGATTATTTGTGGATTTATCTGCTACCGAAAGTTCAAATGCAGAGTTTTGTGTTTTAGCTACGGTGTACATCCAGTGCACAGCTGTAGGCCTCTGCTAACCTGTTAGCTAATGTTATTGTATTGAAATAGATTTGCTAATCAGCTGCGGGCCCACTTTTACCTACAATGTGTAGAATTATGCAGCTTGTTTGTCGTTCTTACTATCATAAATAGTGATCAAGTGTGGAGATGGATTTATTTTTACAAACGGTAATTTTACATCTGCAATCCATGGTAGTGCTTGGCTAACTTGCTATGTAATGTTATTGTTTTGGTAAGGGTTTACTATTCAGCTGTGAACTGGCTTTTACCTAAAACTGTGTAACAAATTGGTCAATATCAAGAGTCTTATATAATAATATAATTACAAGCTGTAATGTTAAGGCCACTATCCACGGTAGTCCACGGCTAACTTGCTCACTAACCGGGAGTAAGCCTCTGTTCTCCATTCATATCTCGGGTGAAAAAATTTCAGCTACACCCATTCCAGCAAAAGATGATTAACTGAGATGCACTACGTGTCTTTTACTTGAAGCTTTGTTAGGTTCACAATAATCAACAGTGTACTTGTAAGAAAGCTATTAAATTAAAACTTACCACTGTGAAACGTCCTGCTCAAGTTGTGCTTGCGAAGGTGGTTCAGGTTGATCAGTTTGTTCTTCCAAACTTTCATTATTGGACTCGGGCTAGAGCTGGTATGGCAATAACCGACGCCACTGTTCCCATAGTTACAATAGTGTTTACAACTGTTAAGGAAGCCTGAAACTCAGGCTGTGTCTCATTTGGAAGGCTGCGTCCTTTGGAGGTCGCATTTCTCGGCCACATACGTCAGTCTCGTTTCATAAAAGCGAGTAGGACACTTTGAATGCAGCCTTCGAATGAGACCTTCTTTCACAGGAATTCGGAGGATGCATGAGGTGTATCCTTCGTGGGCACTCACAACCCACAATTCTTTGCTTCAACGGAAATGTCTAAAAAAAAGAAATAACGCCAATTTGCCCGTAAATATGATGTTCAAATGCAAGTAATGTTAAGTACCTCAGTAGATGGGTGTAGAGTATATAATATGCATTATTATATTAATATATAATTAAAATAAAGTATTAGACTAAAAGTACACCTGTAAAATCTACTTTCTTTTCTCTTTACATCTTTATAACTCTCCTAAAATTTACCTCATACATTCCCATCTAAAGGGACTTTGTTACCATCACACTCGAAGCGCTTGCGCTTGTTAAAGAGTTGCGTGCTGTCATAGCAACTGTGTTAAGTTCCGTTTCCGTTTGTCCTACGAAGGCCATCTCGTTTAAATGAGATTTGTTTAAAGGAGGACGCTTGGTATACTGCAGCCTTCAAGGCTACCTAGCACACAGCTTTCGAAATGAGACACAGCCTCAGTTATGTTAAAGGCCGTTACATTTCCGACACACACTCTATGCGGTTGACCAATCAAAACAGACTAGGCCAGCTGACCAATCGGAGCAGACTGGGCTTTTCGGAAAGGGGGGCTTTAAAGAGACAGGACCTTAATCAGAGCGTTTGAGCCAGAGGATGAAAATAGGCTTAGCAGAAATGTACATTATGAGAAAAATAATGTGTTTCTGAGCATTAAAGCATGTAAACCTATTCTAGCAGACCCCCAAAATAAAATCATGAACCTGTAAATTAGAATAATATGGGCTCTTTAAGAGATTTAATGCCCATTGCAATGAATACTAAACCTATGGGGACTAAAGCCATCTTTAGACAGCAAAGGTGGAACAGAAGCAGCATCTGAAGTGGAAATTAGATGTATTTTCACAGAGCAGGAATAAATGCTTTTACTCAACAGTTGCAAATGCATAAATAATGTCATGAGGTGATTATTATAAATGTAAAATTATGAATATAGAAATATGAAATTAATGAAAATATGAATGAATACTCAACCCATGGGGACTAATTCTTTCAATTAGTCAACCTCCCAATTAGACTTTGGGAAACATTTAATTTTATTTGAATAGGTGATATTTCTATCTTTATATTGTGGAAAGCTTTGTTTGGAAAATGTTAATAAATCATTATATTGTTACATATTGTTTTGTTTTCTTTCCTAAGATGGAAATAAATGCATTTTGACAGGTGTATATATGGTGTCAAATTTCAGCATTTTCAAAATCTGCGATTAACTTAAAAAAAAAAAAAAGTGATTAATCGTGATTACAAATTTTAATCGACTGCCCTAAAAAATGTTTTTATCAACAGCAAAATTAGATGTGCAAATTACACAATGCAATCACTTCTTTAAATAAATATTTTATTTTCAATGAAAATAAATACATTTCCTTAAGATATAATTAACAACATTTAAAAAAGAATTTGTGGGAGCAATGCGACAGTAAATAACAGCAAACAGTTTGGAAGAGAACATACAATCTCACTTGTGTCCATACAAACCTGCAGTTGACATTCTTAACTGATCTTTAGGGATGTTGTGTGATTACCATAAACAGATTGGCAAAAAACCCAAGTGATATTAAGTTCAAATGTTCACACATTCCCTCCCTTTAACAAACAAAAACAAACAAAGGAAAAAGAACATTTCTGAGAATTGGATTGGATCTCTGAGAATGGAAAAATTCCAAAATCATTCAATCAATTCAAAATCCACATATCATTCCATGTTTCCTAGAGGCTGTTTACTCTATAATTAGTCAAGCATGGTGAATTACAGAACAATGACATTGGGGAAGACATTGCAGTAATTACAGATATAAGAAATACAACTAACTAGATCAATATCAGAAATGATTCCCCATTCATTAAGTATCAAAGCCCTGAACAATCAGCACAATTTGAGCTGCAAAACACAGGATATGACCTATCTGATTCTCTGTCTTTCCCTGTTTGTGATTTTTTCATTCAGTGGGTAATGTTCAAGCCGTGCACGCAGCAATTACCCTGGGGTGGGTAGAGCCAAGAGTGTTGAGCCCGACTCGGGTGGAACAGATTAACCTACGACTGTACACTGTGCTATTTCCATACCAACCCAACCCCCACAGAGTACTCAACTGAACACAACCACCAACATAACACCACATGAAGTTCTCAATGTCCTCTACACTCAGCAGGGCAGTCGTTCCCAAACTCTTCACTACACCCTACGCAATATCAGGCAAATGAACATGCCCATTTTGTCAGGCCATCTGAGATGAAGGACCATGCTGACCTCAATTAAAATGAGGGTTGTAAGTGTAATTTCAATCTAATCATATTAAAAAGCTGCAGTGTTAGGGCAGTGTAGAGGCTAAATTCATTTTGTGCTAGCTCAAACACATATCGAGACATCGGTGCAATGGTTAGTGGTTGTTTCAAACAATAGCTGAACAATTGACATTCAGATTAATTTACACAAAAATGGATATGCTTATTTTTAAAGTTTAATTCTGTATGCAATATGTGGCTTAATGGAGGTTGTGGTCCACATTTTGTACCCTATATGAAAAAATACTACAGATGGGAAGAAGCCATATTTTCCCTCTATACATCATACAAAAAGTAGTTTCTAGTTCCTCGTTCCATGGCACCAGGTATGAATGTCTACAGTGAATAATTAGCAGTACTGTGTAAAAAAAAACTAAGGCAGTTCTACAGTTCAAACTCATCAGCAGGGAATACAGGCTCAGCGATTAGCAATGGAGTCTACAAAACTTTCCGCTATTTTCCAGGCAACACGGAAATATTCCTGTAAGTACCAAGACACATCCTATAGTGAATTTAAGACACTATAAGTTAGGGGGCGTTCACACAGAACACGTTCTTGTGTTCCATCTGTGCTATTTTTATTTGTTGGTCCATGTACACATGCATCAGATGGACATCTTTGGCTGTTGTATCGTATCTTGCTGTTTTTTTTTTTTTTTTTTCAGCGTCTTACACTACAAGCATTGCATTTTTGTGTGTCGAGTTAAAAATACATCTGGAGACATCATCTGCGATACATCTGCGTTCTGTTCCATTCCGTTGTCCTTCGTCTGACTTATTTCATTGTGAATCAGCAACAGAAGGTTGCTGAACCACTGCCCCAGTACCCAAATCAGGAAATGTTGTTGAACGTATTGGCACGTCTGTGCTCCAGTTTCTGGGTAAAATGTCCACAGAAGGATGGCAAAAGTGTTTTTAGTTGTAAATTATGTCAACAGGAATGCATATTTTACTAACCATGTGCCCTAACCCAACCCCCCACCCTAAACCTAACCATCTGTGGAGTAAAAGACTGAATCTTAGAGGGAGAATGCAACCTCTGAATCACACTCCTCATTGATTATCTGAACGTGATTACTTCCTGGCTTCACGTCTGGACCAGAACCTGTGTCTCTGAGGTGCATCTGAGATGGCGCATGTCAGTAACTCTGCAGAATGGGATCGATGTCAGGATACTGAAAAGCAGCATGCCTACTTCCTATGTGATCATATTGGCTCCATCTAGCTGTTTTGAATGCAAGAGTGCATCCTGTGTGAATGACCCCTTATTCTGTTAGAAGTAGCAGAAATAAGTGTGTTGAATGTGACAGTATAATTTTTACGATAGATTCTGAATCGTTTTAGACAGAAAATTAACAGTGTAACACCGTGTCAAAAGAATGTTTCATACCCAACCCTTACCACCTCACCATTTCAAATACCATAAAGAACTACTGGAAAATCAACTTCACTAGTTTTGAAGTACCAGCCTTCAATACCCACATTCAAATAAATTCTTTTCTTGGGGTTAGTTTGAGAAAGGCAGGTTTCTCCATCACCACAGATCACGTCTGTTTTTTGTTTTTTTGGTAGGCATCATACATAAATACATTTCTAATGCTTTTGATTCTAGTCGCCCCTGAGGAGGCAAAGCATTTCCTGCATTGTTCCAAGCAGACTTCTTTTTTCCACCATGTGAAGTTACATTCAACTATGGGGCAGTTGGTCAACATCAACCGAGCAGGACCAATGGGACAAGATAAGGCCTGCTCACCAAAGCCACACTTCAACTGGCCAATCACAGTGGCCAGTTCTTAAAAAAGTGAAGACCATCCAGAAGTTCTGACCATATTTTAACCCAACCATTCTTCAAAAGCAAACAGATCAAGTCAGTGTGCACTACAATATGCATAGCACAACTTCACAGATACACAGAGTAACGTAAAACCTTTGAGCTTTTCTTGTGTTGTCCCAGAGTTTTATTGGTGACCAGGCCTGAAGGACCAGAAGTTGAACCTCTGATTGTCCTCTCAGCAACTGACAGTACTTGGCTGCTGCTTGCACACAAAGTCTGAGATAAAGTCAAACTCATTTTGTCCGAGGAAGAGCTCAGGAAGCTCTTGAACCCGGTCCAACCCGAGCTCCAGCACAAGAGACGTCAGAACCTCCTCATCGATCAAGTCCATGTCCATGACGTTTAGGCCCAATGCTGGGCCACCCATCCCCATCTGCATGCCCGCCAACTGAGCAGGACTCATTCTGTGCTGGACCCCATTTCCCATTTGATGCCCATTGACTGGCCCGTGTGGGTACCCGTGGTACTGAGTATTGAGTTTCTGTAGATGCATGCTCGCCATAAGCTGTTGAGATGCTGTAAGGCCTCCACCACCCATATACTGCTGTGGGTGCTGGTTTTGCGGATGCATATGATGGTGCTGTGCTTGAGGTTGATTTGGACCTCCATACATCATATTGGCCTGCTGCATTTGGTGGGGGTGACCACCACCCATCTGGCCATTGACCTGACCATTCATGACACCATTCATCGCATTCCTCTGCCTCATGGCTGCTTCCATGGAGTTTTGGGGGCCCCTGCCGTAGTGCATAAGCTGCCCATTGGGTAGCATCCGCATGCCGGGGTGGGGTCCATGTGGAGAGGGGCCAGTCATTCCCATGCGATACCCATGCAGGCCTCCGCCAGCGGAGCCATGGGTCATAGGCATCATCAGGTGTTCAGCCATTGCTTCTTACCTGCAGAAATATGAGAGGAATGTTAGCAATGAGGAGCAAATATTCAAGCAACCACCCAGTATCAGATGACAGACACTTTCAGTTTCTCAAAAGCCAATTATAAGGAAAACAATCACAGTAGAAATTTTTTTTCTCTAGCAATATCAAATATTTTGAACATTTTTGGTCTAAGAGACCAGTCTCACATGCTTGCAACTAGGGCTGGGTAAAATATAGATTTTCAGATTAATCGCGATGTTCATTTCAATCATCCTCATATCGATATCTTAAAATCCCAAGATCAACCTTTTACTCTACGTGAAACAACCTGAAATGCGAGTAATCACTTACATATATGACCACATTTTGTGCTATAAGACTAAATATGTATGTGATGAGCCTAGGGTTGCACGGTTTGCCGTACTAACGAAGTACCGCGATACAAATGATTTTAAAATTGTACGATATCATCTTGTTGCTAATTTTGGTACCATATTACAGTACGCTGTCATTAGCAAAATTATTTTAGATGTGACCGTTTTGAGATGAAATCAATGAAAAAAAAAAACTCTGGATATGGCCAAGTGTGATCATTAAACAGCAGAAGGATGTAATTTAATTAAATAATATATAGTCAAATGCGCTGCACGCTACAGAATGAGCAAGAGGTGCCGCTCTGCTCTGTCATATGATTCCCACAAACACACACTCACACAAACGCAACACACACTGCTGGTGCTTAATTTTCATGCAGTTTGTTTAGAGTATAAATGGCTGTTAACACTTAAATGAACTCCTCCGGTGCAGCTCGGAGATTTCAGCTCGAGAGTTGTGACGGGAGTATCCCAGCATTGATGGGAAGCTTAATATGGAAAAACTCAAAGGTCTGTCAAAATAAAAGTCCCACTAATATGAAAGTTCTATGCAAATGGATGCGTGAAATTGAAGACAGAAAAATATAATTACTGTATAAAACTGTAATATTCAAAAAGTAGCAATAATACTCATAATAACATTTATGTAATATGAAATGGTGGTATTATTATTATTATTATTATTATTTGTAAGAAATATCACAAACGCAAGCAGCCTTGTGCCACAGGTAATCAGATTTTTTTTTTCATTAATGTTTTCATTAATACTGTGAAGCTCTATTGTGCAGCATTTTATTTTAAAATTGCAAGTTTTTGTAAAATAATAATAATTATTATATTTTTATTTGATTAGAACTGTATGTATCAATTTGATTAAACACTATTTGATCATAACATTTAATTAAAACATTTCACATGGAATCCAGAAAAATGTAAATGGAAAACACATAATTTGAATCTGTCAGACTTTATGTAGTTCTTTTAATCAAGTCACTTTCTGTATATTTTCATTAAAAAAAATCTGAGGCTTTTTAATTTTTGATTATAGTATCAAGATAGTATCGACACCGAGGTACCAGGGCTGTTATCGTACCGAAGCCAACATTCTGGTATCGGAGCAACCCTAGATGAGCCACTGGCTGGTAAAAGTTCAGAATTCACTCGCCAGTGATTGAGTAGTAAAGTGGTGAAGTTCATCACCAAGATCCTTTCACTGCGTGTTGAGGGTAAAAGTTTGGTTTGACTCGTTCTTTGTATAGTGTGTACAAAGATGAGATCCATTTGACATTGAATAATGTCTCTTTTAATACACTTTCTATTATTCATAGTCAGTTGTTGATAAAAAAAAAAAAAAAACCCAAATAAACAACAACAACATTTAATTATAATCATACATAGCACAGATGCGGTAAAGATTTGACTTCACTCTTGTTAATGTGCGCTCAACCAGAACACCTCTTGAGACAGTATTCTTAAAGAGACAGTACCGTTTTAGCACTTGTTCTACATATCAATGTTAATACTTGCATATAGTACAAATTATGCATGTGAAAAATAAACATGTAAAATATATATATATATATATATACACAATACATGCAATATAAAATATGCAATTTGAAGACATATTTATTAATAGAACACACTGAATTTGTACATTTTGTTCATTAACAAAAAGCTAAAATATGACCCAAAGGATGAAAACTAATGATAAAAATAAATGTACCAAGTTAGGTCTCCTGTATAATTATCAGCATTAGCTGTGAAAGAACTTCTTTCATTTGTAAGCAAAATTGACATTATAACTGAATCATATCCAAATGAGTTGGACTTCAATCGAATCGAGAGTTTGTTCATTGAATCAGGAAATCTGTATCAATACCCAGCTCTACTTGCAAGCCTGCAAAAAAACATAACTTTCTTACTCACTATTTTTGTCTTGGTTTCCAGTAAAACTATCTAAACATCCTTAAAACAAGATACATTTACTTGATTTACTTAAGTTTCTTTCTAAGTCATGTTTTCAAAGGAATATAAAAAATTTGAGTGAGGTTTATGATTAAAATGAGAAAAAAACAAACAAAAAAAAAACATGTTTTCCATTTTTTACTGGAAAACAAGACATACATACTAACTAAGAAAATGATTTTGTGCAGTGTAATCAATTACAATTGAAATAATCAGCCCATGTTAAACATGTGCTTTGACAAAGTAGCTAAAACATTTTTGGCTGAAAAACTAAGACAAAGTAAAGGCTTTTGCAGAAGAAATATTGCAGATAGGCGCATCAAGAAGCCTCCAGGAGAACCAAAACAATAACAGCCATAGAGGGGGACAAAGTACTCCGCAAACAAAGCCAACCTACTGCCAGATACATGTTAGCAGGAGATAATGACAAAAGACAAGACAGATGCAGTAATTATGACAGGGCAGTTTTAGAAAGGGTATATTTTATTTTAACCTAGATTGAAAACTGCAATGTAACTGTAATGGAGCTTGAATCTACAGACATGATCTTTTCATTTTTATCACTAGAGAAAATAAATCTTTAACAACATTTTGAGATAAAATATCAAAGATAAAGATATTTTATTACCTTTTAAGTCTTTGTCTTTCTTTATTTTGTATTCAAAACCTCCATCCAATTCTTTATAAGTAAATGTCCTGTCTTGCACTGCTGTATCTTATCTATTGAATCAGTTTCTCCAGGAGCGGATCATAGTGATAGATTACAAACATATATTGTGGAAGTGTGCACTTCTAAATCATAATCTCGGATTTCTAAATCATAATCTGGGATAGGTGTAAACGATAACAGGACAATGTTTTCTGGGGTCTTTAGGAGCCTCACCTCTCTCTCTCACACACACACACACACTGTGTCTGTCTACATAAAAACAAAGAATTTGTCCTCTCGTCAACTAAATTAAAGTCAGGCTGTCTTGAAATGAAACACAGAGACTTTTGAGCTCCCCTGTTAGACCACAGAGAAGTTTCATTAAACATCGGACTACTAAATTTACTGTGTATTTGTTTGTTTTTTTAAAGCATCTCTTACACATGAGCTAGTACACTCCATATTCCAAACATTCAAAGAAACACAGAAAATTAAACTGCTGAGTAAATAATAAGTAAAATACTTTAGTTACATATTATCAATAATATACAGGCATGCATACTGTTTTTAATTGAATTAAATTGCATACAAGTGAACTAAGTGACATATTTTAAGAACAATTACACATAACAAGAACACTCAAACTCTTCCACCAGGTGTCCAACAATACAATGAATGAAATATCTGTTATATTACATGCTGGTTTCATAGATAACACTTACAACTCAACAAAGGTCCAACCAACACAGAAAAATCTCATTGTCACAGTGATCTCTTTATATTAAACACTTACCGTTAAATAGATCGTGTTCTTGTAAAGATGCTCTTTTGTCCTGTGTGTCTCTTTTAAAGCAGGAGCATGTATATCCAATGCCTCTCTGCTGCTGAGCGCTTTTAGTGTCAGTGAAAGGATTACACACATACATAAAGACAGAGAGCCAGTGAGAGGGGCGGAGCTACAGTAAACCCCGCCTGTCCCCTGTTGTGACTGGCTCTTGCTCTAATCAGCAACGTCACTGTCAAATTACTCACATGGTCTTTATTTTTTATAAGCACTAAAAACACTTCTCTGAAGTAACACAACTCAACAACTCTAGAGTGCAGGCTGTTGTCTAACAAATGTCTTTCATTTCTTGAAGGAACTTATTGGAGCAAGGCTCTACAAAAGGAAACAGGCATTTCATTTAAATTTTCTTTTAACCATAACTTTTAAATTTCCTTCTGGTACTCTGATCGTTTTTCGACCCATTTCGATGCGCAGGATATGAATTATAGATATCAACAATTCACTTTGCCCTAGTTAAAATTACAATTCTTGATATCAGGAATGAAATTATTACTAGAAAAAAAAAATACTTTTGATAACAGTAATTGCAAAGTAAAAAAGTGAATTCTTGAGCTGAAAAAATGATTTTATAAACCTTATTCTCAGTAGCGCCATCTTTGATTTTTGACGTTAATGAAAACGAGGCTGTGAGGGATAGACTTACCGTCTCAGTGACATACAATGTATCAAAAAGCCTCTACCACATCAAACTTTCCACAACTCTGTCTATGTCTACTGAAATTTCTTAGAAAGATATTTTTTTTCAATTTTATGTCAGTGGAACAATCCAAAAAACACTTTAAACAACTGTACAACCCATTGAAGAGACTGTACATCTATACCTCACAGCCTCGTTGTCATTCCCATCTAAAATCAAAGATTGCGCTGCTGTAAATAAGGTCTTTTACTCAATGATACTTGACATCTTTAATTGCATTTTCACTAGTAGAATTTCACAATGATCTGTCATTCACTCCAATGCAAAGTGCAACAGATATATAATTAATTTCTTATTAGTTGAAATTTTAATTTCACATATCATTTCTTACTTTTCTTATTCAACAATTAAACCAGTAAAAATGGTAATTTTTTACATCTGTAAATGTATTTCACCATGTTAGATTTGGTATTTCAGATATCTGGAAATTAATTTCAGATATCAGTAAACTGGAGAGTAATTAAAGACATCTTAAATCGCTTTCATAATAGTTACAATCACAGTACAAATATCCAAAATTAGCATTGCCACTAGTGAAAACCAAATTACAGATATCAATAGCATTTTTACTAGTTGCAATTCAATTTGGGTATTGGTCTTTGTTTAAGAGAAATAGCTCCTAGGTCAATTTATCCAATTTATGAGACTGGACCTCTTTCATTTTTCTTATACTGCATATGTAATTTTCCATGTATATGTTTGAGTCATCCTTCACTAATTCACCTCAACAGGAAATGGACAAAAAGCAGGCCGCAGCCTTTGGTCTCTTATGCAAATGGATTATTTACCATTTTAAAGCTAAATACAGACTGTCAGCAAAAAAAAAAAAAAAAAAAAAAAAAAGAATCCTGCTGGTGTGAAGCATGTGTTAATGATCTGAGACCAACTTGTGTTACAGACTGTACAGTCAGAACACACAGCACTATTCTATACATATCAACACACATACACACACCATAAACATAGACCTGCCCACTTTCACATACATGCTTTTAAGACAAGGAAGAGTAATGTTAAAAACTCCTGATACAGGCTCAAATGCAACTCCTCCATTTCTGGAAAGGAATGTGGTGGCAGACTAATCTCTCTCTCTCTCTCTCTCTCTCTCTCTCTCTCTCTCTCTCTCTCCTCATTCTCCTGTTCTTCCATTGTCTCCTTTGTCAAAGTGTAAATTAAGCCTTAACCAGCCTTACTGCAATTCATGTGTTACACTGACTTTAACTCAACTCTCACAGCACTAACTTTTTAGTTAGGACACCATTTGTAATAAGTGGTGTTTGCTAAGACAACCATCACTATTACTCTTGCTCAAACTTAGATTTTGGGTAAGCTTTATGGTTAGGTTTAGTTTAGTTTAGTTAGTGGTTAAACTTAGGAAAAATCATTAATAACATTGCTTATTGGTTTGTTTATATTTCTGTATGAGACTAAAGGTTTTATGTTTTTTTAAGGACCCAACTCATATGGTTTCTAATGATTTCACCATCTCATACAGATTGTTATGATTTATCATGAGATTGGGTTGTATTTTTTGCCTGTTTCATCATCCGAAAGGTGAAAATCATACATCTTATTATTTAGAAAAGTAATAGCACACCTCTGCCTGACCTGAACCATTTCTATGGACAAAAATATCATAGAGACTACGAGTGGGATTTTTTTTTTATTTTGGCCGTTAAGCGACCACCTTGCAACCTACCAAGAACATTTCAGCAACTACATAGGATTGTGCTAAAACCAATAAAAAATCTTAGTAATCGCAAAGCCCTAGCAACAACACCTGCATAGGCAAAAACCATTTACATTTTCTTCAGAAAATGCTTTAAATATCATTTCTAACTGTTGTTAGAAAATATAGTAAATTTCCTTGTCTTCAAAGCCATTAACATTTCCAATTTTGTAGTTTGTTTAACATCATGAGCTTTTCTTATGTTTTAACTTAGTTCCTTTTTTCCAGGTGTTCAGAACCAAAACCAATTCCTTTTGCAATTCTTTGTGGGTTGCCAAAATGTGTCAAGAGCAGATGGCCTATCTAACATAATAACAAGATAAAATTAGCCTGTCTTCTCAATCTGGATACACTGTACCTCAGAGTATTGCAGAGGACCACAGTGGCCCATTTACAGCACACAATCTTGTCGTACTTTCAAACGTCAAACTGACAAAGAAGAAATAGAAGAGAGGAAATTAGAAAATTGTTTAATGCACATTTATAACACCAGTTATTACCATTCTTAAGGAGTGTAAAAATACCTTTTTAAATGGCAAATGTCATTTAAAGGGAGCCTTCCATTTCTCATTTGCTCAACACTACCCGTGAATCCAGCAGGGAAAATCCACCAATCAGAGAATCGTGGCCAATAAAGTGCACCAAAAGAGCTCTGCAGCGACCGTCCACTTCCATGACACACTGTGAATCTCCCTACACTCTCAAACTACTTAAATATTTGCATATATATATATATATATATATATATATATAAATATATTTATACACTGATGAGCCAAAACATTATGACCACCTGCCTAACATGCTGTTGGTCCTCCGCGTGCCGCCAAAACAGTGCCGAACCGCAAAGGCATGGACTCTACAAGACCCCTGAAGGTGTCCTGTAGTATCTGGCACCAAGACATTAGCAGCAGATCCTTCAAGTCCTGTAAGTTGCTAGGCAAGGTGCCATGGATCAGACTTGTTGGTCCAGCACATCCCACAGATGCTCAATCGGATTGAGATCTGGGGAATTTGGAGGCCAGGGCAACACCTTGAACTCTTCATCATCAGAATCAGAATCAGAATGAGTTTTATTGCCAAGTGTGCTCATGTACACGAGTTTTTTTTTTTGTTTGTTTTTTTTTTTTTTTGTGATAGGAGAAACAAGCAAGTATACACAGAAAATTACAGTGAGACACAGAATATAAAACAAGGTAAGAGTATAAATAGATATACAAAAAAAAAAAAAAAATTTAAAAAATCATGTTCCTCAAACCATTCCAGAGTAATGTGTGCAGTGTGGCTGGGCGCATTATCCTGCTGAAAGAGGCCACTGCCATCAGGTAATACCATTGCCATGAGGGGGTGTACCTGGTCTGCAACAATGTTTAGGTAGGTGGCACGTGTCAAATTGACATCCACATGAATGGCCAGACCCAGGGTTTCCCAGCAGAATATTGATGAAATCCTGCAGGCTGACATATCATTACTGTATTAATATTGTGTTCACTTAACCTAGGATGTGGCATTTACTGTTTTTTATTATTTATTCTCTACTGGTAATATTGTTATTGGTCTTGACTCAGGCTTGACCTACTCTGGTCTCAGCCTGGAATTAAAATAAAAAAGATAAAAATTATTGGAAAAATGCTTCCAGAACCAAGATGGATGAAAAAGTGGGCAGGCACTGTTGTGCTCTATTGAAGAAAAACAATTTACACACTTCAGCTGTAAGTAAGGTTTAAATCCCTCCTTAATTTACTTATCAAGTAAGTTTTTTCTTCTATATTTTTTGCTCTCTCTCCCTTTCTCACACTCATGCCATTGCATTCTATTCAACCTCAACTAGCCATTAAGCATCGACTCACCATGATTTATAAAGTTATTCCAAAACAATTACAGGCAGGAGTAACAAAAATGTCATTGGGAAGGTAATTACAACCAACAGGTCCAATTTGGTTGCTCCATTTGACCTGTCACGCAGCAGAGAGAGAGAATGAAAGCACTGGTGGAAAGGTCACAGCGATGGATGGCCTTTTCAACTGACACGTGTGTTGCAACACTGCAAATTATCCATAGCAATTTGTAGGTGTGCAGAGCATTTCCATAATAGCACCTATATTTTTTCCCCTGTGACATTTCATAAATAGGATCAAGTTAATATTTTCACAGCTGCTTGGTTGTTTATATTGGTGTTTAGCACGCACACTCATGGGTTGGTACTAAAACCCACTGAGATGGAAATGGAGAGCAGAGTGGTTATGGAAACAAAGATGAATCAGTTTTCTTCTTGAAATGTGATGATCTGAGGTTTGGCTATTGCAGTTTTTCTTTGAGGGGGGTGGGGGGTTAGTTGAACATTATAAAAGAGGGAAATATTCCAGTAACCTGTTAAATTTACTTTCATGAAGCCTCAAACATCTTGAAAGCCCTCGTGTAACGCCGCTTTCAAACTGGAGAAAGCTTTGATGGAGCAATGTGTAAGATTCATTTTCAGGGTGTGGAAAGTGTTTGAAATCAAGCTTTTGGATTTTTGAAAACATGACCGGACCTGCCTGTCTGAAATTAAAAATTTTCGACAGATACCTATGTCAGAGTTTGTTGAATGACAACTGAACTGCAAAAATAATGAGATTTTCAAGCAGGTTCTCTAAACACTCTGTCCGTTCTATATTGGTTGTACAAACAGATAGTCCTGCCCCAAACTCAAACAGTCACAACCAATGGTTGAGTCAAAAGTTGACATGCCACTCAAACAACCAGGGGTGCATTTCCCGAAAGCATCGTTAGCCAACTATGGTCGCAAGTTCCATTGTATTGTTACCAACATTGTTCAACGATGGGGTGTTCCCCAAAACCACAATTCCAACAAAGATTAGCAAACAGCATCGCAAAATTGTGTGGTTGAAACTACAGCACTTCACTTGTGGTTAAAAGCAGTTTCTCGTTCGTTTGCGGAGTTGACGTCATTTGTCTTTGCTGAGGCTTCTATATCTTTCATTACATACATATCTTTAATTCTGCCAAGACTTTTGACTTCGTTTACATGCTGGGGCTGTACAGAAAGCAGTGTTCTAAAACTTAATGTAAACAGGAACACGCCATTTAAGGGATGGAAAGAAAGCGGTTTAACACAGCTAGGTTTCTGACAGAGAACGCAATTTTTGTGTCCATGTAAATGCATAATCAGCATTTTAATAGGTTTATGAGTGGGTGTAACAGGTAAAGGATGGACAAGGAGGAGGCGGGAACCGGCTGAACAATCAACATAAACTTTTAATGCATAAATGAATTAAACAATGAACTTAAACAAACATAAACACACACAGTGCGGCTGCGTGTGTCTTTCTCTCTCTCATTCTGGCATCTCCGGCTCCCCTTTATCTCTCTCTCTCCTGCTGATTAATTAACTCAGCGCCGGCCGCGCACCCTCACGGCCCGGCCATGGCCTCCTCCTCGTCACACTCCTCCCCCGCCCGATTCAGGCCGGGGTGCCATCAGGACTGGCCTACCCCCCCATTTCTGGAGGGGAGACGCTGCACTTTCGGCCCTTCTGGCCAGCCGATAGTCCACCCCGCCAACCTGGGGAGAGGGGAGGGGAGGATGAGGGAGAGGGGAGAAGGGAGAGGGAAAGGGCAAGACACAGAGAGAGAAACATTTGCGGCGATTCAAAAGCTCATTTGCATGTGAAAATAACGAACTGCAAATTTGCCGCAAGTTTTGATTTTTTGAAAGCGTTGTGTCCCGCAGAAGAAAGAAAGTCATTTGAGTTGGAGACTGCAGAGTAAATGATGAGAGAATTATACATTTTGGGTGAACTATTCCTTTAAGCAGAGAGTTACATTGATGTGATGTTTTCAAAATGCAACAGAGCCACAGTGTTTACACACTTCAGAAAGGCAACCTACCAATGGCTTACTTATAGTTGACTGAACATTAAACTGGGAAAGAAGAAATTATTTTAAAATCGAAAAAATTTCACAAAGCACCTTTACATTTTTTGGTTGAATGACACATTTTCCCTTTTGTTTTTCCTCCTTGTCCTTGCAATGCACCATCTCAGCTGAAAATCAATGGATTTGCAGTGTTTTCTTAGATATTCAAATGCCCTGATGCTGAAATGTTTTGTGGTAACATTGGTAATTGTTTGATTTCCATATTCAATTTAGTTTCAACCAAACCGTGGGATAAGAGTGAGATAACAGGGTGAGTTAGCCAATACGTTCTCTCTTGCCAAGCATTCGGCTAGTTAACAAATGTATACACACAGCAGCCTGCATTATCTCTATGGCATGTGTGCTGCTCTGCACGCTGTGTTGTGTACAAAGATCTCTCCACACAAGGGCGTAGATTTGGCTTGAACATTGTGGGGGGGGGGGTTGCAGCATGAAGCATTTGCATGTTTCCATTGATCATGGTATAAATAATGGGGGAGGGTTGTACTTGCTTGTTTTGATTATTCGGGGGGGTTACCTCGCCCCATCCCCCCATGGAATCTATGCCCCTGTCTCCACACCCCATCTGCTGATCAGCACAGGGGGCGGAGCCTCTCACCTGTTGCTTCAGGTAACTAGGATCAGGACATGTTTGTGCTGTGTGTCAATGTGTGTGTTTTTGTGAATGTTTATGCCTGTTCTGTTTATGCCTGTTGTGTGTATGAGTCAGCATGTGCAGTATCCTTGCACTGTTGCCTTACCACATTATGGTCTGTGTGGTTAGATTATGTTTAAGAGAAAGGGAGAGGAGGAAAGAGCAAGAGAACAAGGGAATAAAAGTGAGGGGGAGGGGTGAGACCTTGCATGCCTTCGTCGCATGGTGTTAAAGTCATGTTTTGCTTCACTGGCTCCATTTGGCGGTCGTTGACCCTCTCCATGAGTGTACCTTCCCAAAGACTGGCCCCCAAACTCCTGACTATCCAGAACTTGATAAAGCCAGTGCAGTGCCTTAAAGGAATAGCCTCCCAAAATGAAAATTTTCTAATTTTCTCACACTCATGTTGTTTCAAACCCGCATGACTTTCTTTTTTCCGTGAAACACAAAAGCAGAAGTCAGGTAGCATACTGATGCTGCTTATCTTCATATAATGAAAGTACACAGTGACCAGGAAAGATTTCAACATAGCTCTTTAGTCTCATTTTTACTTACATATTAAAGTTGATGTCAGTGATGCCAGACAATATTGGTTCTTATGCCTTTTGTATAAGTGAGAACCGGTTCTTATTCAAAATTATTTTGTAGAAAATACAGAAATCAAATGATTTTCAGGACTTACTGTTCTGTTAACATATTTCATACATTGGAAACATACACTGAATTTGATTCTTGAATGAATTACCCTAATGAGCCTGTTCTTTTGAATCTACAGTACGAAACAGTCTCATTCCCGGATGACTCTTATGAGCAGATTCTTTAAATCTACAGCACGAAACATACAGTGCAAAGAGTGTATTCCGATTTCCAATAAATTACTCTTATGAGCCCTCTCTTTTGAATCTAACCAGTGCAGTGCGATTTTCAAACGAATGGCTCTTACCAGCTGGTTCTATTGAATCCACACCGCAAAACATACAATGCTTATTAACGAACAAATTACTTTTATTAGCTTGTTCTTTTTAGTGAATCAAAAACTTACTGAACCGCAAGTAATTCATTTCATCATGTCTAACTTGATATGAATCATGAATTCATAATAATTACTGGATGTTTTTGATATGACAATGTAAATATAGTTAAAGATACATATTATAAGCCCAAAATATACTTCTGTCAGACACGAACATACAGGACGCGTGACACAAATCTCGTCATTAGCAGAACACTTTGAACGCACAGAATGTGCATGCACCTGGATTTATTTGCACTAATTAGTGGGTTCACAAGGTGGCAACACTTACATTTTGAGCCGTTGCTGTCACGAAGAAGCGCTAGAAAAAGATGTAATAGCTGCTTAACAACAATATGAGATAAAGATAAAAACAACAACAGTGGATGTGCAAGTCAAGAGAGCATGTGTGAGGAGTTCTGGAGATACCTGCATTTGTATAACTCGAGTTTGAGGGAATATAAAGACATCTTTATGGGTCTAAACTCCTAAAGAGAAAGTCCAGTGTCTCATAGCAGTCGTAGCATGCATGCGCCAACCGTCTGTATGCACGCACAGTTACATGGAGTATACTTTGACAGACTCGCGTTCGTGTGTAGTCGATGTATTCCTGGAAGTATGCCTAGGGCTTAATACAATGTGGAATCGGAATCAGAACCGAAATCATTCAGTCGAATCAGAATTGGAACCAGAAACATTAAATTCCATTTGATTCCCATCCCTAGTCTTGTAACCAATTGTGATGCAGCAAGTTTGAATATCTGGAAGCACGAATGAGATTTTGATAATGATTTGGGAACTTCTTCAGTGAATAACATGCAACATGGGAAGGTAAACACGCTTGATCCAAAGTTTGAGTCAGTATAATGTGGCCAATCCTAGGGTACTGTAACTGTCGGAAATAACATGCTGACTTCCCAACAAATCATGTTGGTTATTTTTTTTCTTTTTTAATGTACAGAAAAGAGCAGCATGAACTTCTAAATAATTTATTTTGTGTTCCATGGAAAAAGAAAAATCATATGGGTTTGGAACGACATGATGGCAGAATTATTTTTTATTTTTTGTGAACTATCCCTTAAATATATACATGTGGCAGGGTGGAGGGTGGGGCCAGGCCGTGATTCTGCACACCTGGCCCCTAATCAGGCTGATCAAGCCCGAGAGGGATAAAGCCGACTGGAGATGGCAGTTCGACAGAGAGAGAATTACTGGCAGCTGACCTGTATGTGTTTGGTTGTGTCTTTTTGTTATATAAATAATCATTAAATATAATTTATGTTGTTAAGCCGGTTCTCGCCTCCTCTTTTCCATTGAACTGTGTTACACTTGTGCCGAAACCCGGGAAGGAGGAGGGATGCGCCGTTCCATCCGCCAGGGGCCGGAGGACTGCCTCCGATCCGCCGGGGAGGCGCGGCTGTCGTCCACTACATCGTGGAGGAGTGGCCGAGGACCAGGCTACGGCGTATCAGAGAACCGGCGAGTAAATTATTATTTCTTTCTTTTTCTCTCTCTCCTCTCTCTCCCGCTGATGCTCCGCATTGGCCTTTCCTCTTTTTAAATATTAGTATTGTTTTAGTTGGGTATAATCACCGTTCTGGTGTATAAATACCATGTTTTTTTTGTTATTGTTGTTTCCCTCCCCCTGTCCCCTCCCAGATCCAGGAAGGCAAGGATGACCTGCCAGCAGACAGGGCCGGAAGGGCACGCCCCCCCCAGAAAAGGGGGGGGCGTGTACGTCATGCCGGGGGTTCCCCGGCCTGAATGTACGAGGGACGAATGTGGCAGGGCGGAGGGCGGGCCGGGCCGGGATTCTGCACACCTGGACCCTAATCAGGCTGATCAAGCCCGAGAGGGATAAAGACAACCGGAGATGGCAGTTCGACAGAGAGAATTACAGGCAGCTGACCTGTATGTGTTTGGTTGTGTCTTTTTGTTTTAGTTAATCATTAAATATTATTTATGTTGTTAAGCCGGTTCTTGCCTCCTCCTTTCCATTGAACTGTGTTACAACACACATTAAGACTTAACACAGCCATTTGGTGTCATTGAGCTCATTAACACACTCATCATAAAGCCATATCAAACACATCAACAAAATAATACAGTGGACAGCACTTCAATATCATACAACTGCCCATTCTTCAGGGTGAATAGTATGACAACAATCATTCATCTACAGTGACATCCCATGATAGAAAAGTTTGGTTGACATTGTTGGTTGGGTTTGAAAACACTCACAGATGTCGTGGTTAGCCTTGTGGGATCCATGCATAGGGGGATGCACATGCATTTAGCAAGTGTGTAATATTATAAATGTGTACTATTGTAAATGTTTTTCGCAGCATCTTAGGTTTGAGGAAGGAACCTTTTTCTTATTAAAAATAGTTTTTTAATTTGTTATTTGGTTCTTTGGAGATAAAAAAAAAAAAGTTATTGATGTTTCATTATAGTTTATTCAGATCAGGACATCGAGAGTTTTCTAAAGAACTACTAGAGGATAAAAAGTGGCCTATGGAACTTATAAAGGTTTTCCAACAGTTGTGATTGCTTTAAGACTACATGGGAAAAACGGCTTCCCTGAGTTTAATATATGTACAAAACAAACTCAGTGAATAAAAGGATAAAATATCACACACCACTATCATGCTGTTCATTCAAGTAATGCAATCCATATTTTCTACATGAATATGTCCATAGAAGTCAGTGGACGCACGTCCCATAGAGCACTACTGAAGCCGTGCTTCAATGGCAGTTCTATGGCAGATCCCTGAACCATTCAAATCAAGTAGAAGATCAACGATAATTAGACGAGAGGCTCTAAACATGTCATTTTGGGTCCTGCTTGACCGCCTGCTCTGGGAGTCTATGGGAAGGGAGTTTCATGAGCACTGAATTGCATTGTACATTGGACATTGGGCTTTCAATCAATGTCTTTTTGTTTGTTTTGTTCTGGCTTCTTTATATGATGATTGGTCGAACTCTTAAATGGCCAGGAATTCCCAACAAATGGCCAACAATTGAAACTGTGATGTACATGATTGACATCATATGAAATGTAAAATCACAGCTGTTGAGCGTAGAGTGTTTAGCAGCTCGGAGTTACACAGGCAGTTATTTGCAATCTGACATAATGTGATTATTTCAGCTTTCATAATTGGATATTTGGCCTATTTTGTTGCACAAAGAGTTTGGAGCTTAGTTAATTATTTTCATTAAGAAATTTCACTGTTTGAGTAGTAGTTTGAGCAACTTTTTGGGGAAACGGGAATCGCAGACACCAAAAGCAATAGTCTATGCTTTCCCACTTTTGAAAAGCACCAGCAGCCATTGTTCTCCAATGACATCACCTGGTGAAACCCCCAAAATACAGTTTTTCTCTAAGATAACAATTAGATTAAACTGAGATCTCGTGGAGTATCCTGCTTCTCAGACATTTCAATTGAGAAAAAGACCCCTATAATCTTGGATCTCCTCTAGAGTTTCAGAAGAGATCTCAACAATGTCTCAAACTGTGTTTTGATTTGTCAGCATTCCAAAGTCTGAAACAAAAATTCTGAGATTTCAATAAACTAATATTTCTCATCAAATTATCCCCTGACCAAATTTTCTGAGCTATACTATCAACAATAATTACATAGACATCAATGAGACATTTGTTTGCATATGATAAGAGTACAGATCTATTTTTATTCCAAAATAATTTTAAGAGAAACATCTGAGACAAAGCTGATACTTAAATGAAATATAACAGAGAACTCGGTTCAAACTGAAACCTACATATTTAAGAGTGTTTAAAAGGGAGAGAATAGTAAACAGTATATTGGCCTCATCCAACATGTATTTCTTCTGTTGTAAGTGCACTAAACATCTTTTCTTGTCTCAGAGCAGGTTTTGGCTTCAGTCCCCCCCCACCCCCCCCTCCCCAGGATCCCATTAGCTATTCATAGCACTCAAGGAATGTGGTTTCCCCACCCCATGATTTGTTTGCTCACTCTCTCTTCTCTCTCTCCACCCTGCTTCACGCTGTGTCAGAATCAGAATGAGCATTATTGCCAAGTATGCTTCCACATACAAGGATTTTTTTCTTGGTGACAGGAGCTTCCACTGCACAAACAATACAACAACAAGACAGAGATAATAATAACAATAAAAAAAAATAAAAAAATAAAAATAAAGAGCAAATAGAAATATAAGTATATATATAAATACACAATAAGACAAGCATATACATATAGTATGTACAAATACAAATCTGTTATATACAGTGCAAGGGAAATGTAATGCAGAAGAGGTAGGATATGTTAAATAATATAACTGACTAGACTGTGTATTGCACATACTGTAATTATAGTATAGTTTTAACTGTTCATGAAATGGATAACCTGAGGGAAAAAACTGTTCTTGTGCCTGACGGTTCTGGTGCTCAGAGCTCTGTAGCATCGGCCAGAAGGCAACAGTTCAAAAAAGTAGTGGTCTGGGTGAGTGGGGTCCAGAGTGATTTTTCCAGCCCTTTTCCTCACTCTGGAAGTGTACAGTTCTTGAAGGGAGGGCAAGGGGCAAGGTGTTTGTGTGTATGTGTGACCAGCTCTTGTCCTGAATACATCTGGCATTCAGTGTTCATGTAGGTCATAGGCTGGTTATGACACAGCACTGTGTGAAGAGGATGGTGGACTCTGCTCAGAGCAAGTTCAGTTGCAAAACACTGTCATGAAGCATTACACAACACAAATTTTCATAAAGATGTATCTGCAATGTTGAGGAGAATCTAGTATCACGTATCCAGACCTTTGACTACAGCAAAACGTCTGGTCCATATTGCAGCTTATTCTGGCAAAGAACCGTCACTTAGACAGGAAGAGCTGTCTCAATGACACAAAATACAAGGAAAAATGTCAGAAAATGTGTAAGTTCAAATTACAAAATAACTTCAGACTATTTTACTATTTTAGTTTCTTCAACTACAGGCAATTTCATGTCCCTGAGTTTGAATTTTATTTATATGAACTTTTTATTTATTTTTTTTCTCATTAAATCTGGCCTGAAAACTTTTCATCAGGCATTCATCATTTAATTTTGGTACTTTTCAAATGGTACTTTCATAAAGGTTTATGAACAGATTTTTACAGTTTTAGCCTTGTCCCAGACACAGACTTTCAATACAAATTATTACATTTTAAAAACTAGATTAAATGTAAGCAAAGAGCAAACTAAACAAATAATTTTAACATTTATTGTTTGAGAATGTCTTTCATAAGTAATGTTAATTCCCAAGTTGAAGTACCTCAGTAGATGGGTGCAGAGTATATAATATGTATTATTATATTAATATATAATTAAAATAAAGTATTAGACTAAAAGTACACCTGTAAAATCTATTTTCTTTTCTCTTTACATCTTTATAACTCTCCTAAAATGTACCTCATACATTCCCTTCTAAAGGGACTTTGTTACTATCTCACTCAAAGCGCTCGCACTTGTTAAAGAGTGGCGTGCTGTCATAGCAACCATGTTACGTTCCGTTTCTGTTTGTCCTAGGAAGGTCGTTTCATTTAAATGAGACTTGTTTAAAGGAGGACATTCGGTATACTGCAGCCTTCAAAGGACGCGTCCTACCTAGCATGCAGCCTTCCAAACGAGACACAGCCATAGAGAAAGATCAAAGCTTTGAAGAAAGTTAGTAATGTTGTTGGTTTTGTGAATTGTTTGAGGTTTGCTACCAAACTTTGCTGTTGAGCAGATATATGAATTTCATAACATTCGTAATTAATATTTAATCAGATTCAATTATTTTTATTATCATTATTATTATCATTGCTGGTTTTATAGTTATTATTATAATTAATTGTTGCCTAACAACATCCACAAAAATAATTCAGCAAATAGGGAATACAAATTCATAGATATGATTTAAATAAGTGTAGAAATAAATGACATGTACACATTTAATTACAAAAGCCTTTTGTTTTTATATATTTAAAACATGAATGATAATTTTTGACTTCATAACTGTCCAATTTGAAGAAGTAGCACACGTTTAGAATAACGTTTAGGACAAAAACCGTCCGTGTTTCTCACTTAGTGCTCATAGTTTTGAATGAATACATCACATTCAGTCGGGCGGTCACATACGGTCTAGCACAAATATTTTAATGTATCCAAAGCTCAGATCAGATCCAAAACTCCGCCTCTGCAGATGGTCGGAACTCCACACAGCCACCGTGTGACATTCCATTTGAAATGACTGACCTCTGATCTGTCATCTCTCCTTTGTCGGATGCAGTTAAAAGATGGCTTCAGTCCAGTGAGACGAAAGAAAATAATCTGCAAAAATTAAATGAGTACTTTTCAAGTTTAAATAGAATTGTAAAGAGTAAAAAGTACAAAAAAATATTTGGAAATGTAATTAAGTAAAAGTACAAGTATTCCATTTAAATTGCACTTGCACTTTTTTTTGCCAATGTGTGAACGGCTTGTAATGCAACTTAAAAAATGAGCCCATCCCGGACTTCCTAGGTTGCCTATTAAAGCCTGTAGACTGATTTTCACGCGAAGGGAGCGGGTCTCTTTTGCCGAGAAAATCCAAAAGATGTGACGTTTATGCGCGCTCCCGAGAGCCTTGCCTCAGTGCTTCCGCTATTCAACAGCGAAAACAAAATGCAACACTAGGTAACGTTAACTTAGAGATGGAATCCAGCAAATGTCCGGCTCCCAGCACAACACCGACTCCTACACAAACTCAGAGTAAGCCAAAAAAAAAAAAAAAAAAATGTATCTACTGAATCCCATCTGGCTAAGCGGGAACGTGATCGTGATCGTGGTTGTGCAAAAACTAGAGTGAACATCAGCAGGGCATTTGATTCCTGGAGGGACCTTCGTTCAGTTTTGGGGATCAAAACCGGTTTTGGGGATCAAAACCGACCCTGAATAGGCATTCTTCTTATTGGACAGGTTAGCTTAAATAACTGCAAAGCATGTGAAATATAGTGCCATAAGGATTGATTTGTGTAATTTTTGCCTGCTAATGCTGATGAATTGCAAGCTACTTTGCTTCATAACTTTCAAATAATTTCAACGATCTTCTCTTTATACTAAAAGTCAGGTATACAGGATAAATTTAAGCAAATATGCTGGTTTCTTGATCGTAGTACAACATATGACATACAAAACATACAATAGTGCAACATAACATTGCAGTGCAACAGTAAACTGTCTGGTATAGTTCGATAGTATGTAGCTGTGTTTGTGTATCAGTATGCTATGTTAGCTGATAAGTAGTTTTAGTTTAGTCTCAAAGTTTGTAGAAAAAACAATGATAACTGTAATTTTAATTGTGCTATCTCATCTGTCAGCATGATGCCAGTGAATCAAATTCAGCCTCTTTGTACATTACGTCATTGTTTTGGTCGAAGCTCACTCGCACGCGTCCCTATGGCTGCAGTTCACTTAACGGCCACAAGTGTCATTAATAACAAGGGTTTCTGAATCTTACATACTGCACCTTTAAGTATTTGTACTCAATTACTTTACACCCATGCAAAATACAGAAAACCCACCTCCACCCCAGCTAGATCTGCTACATGGGGATTGTATGTATGTCCATTTGTGCAGCAGCATGCCCTACATGCTCGATGCAGCATGTCTTGCGTTTTGTCTGCAGCAGCAGCAGCAAATCCACATGCTTAACTCAGTGTGTATATGTATTTTCTAGCCGTAGAATGTCTCCGTACTTGCTCTGCAGCAGCAGCAGCTTAGCAGATCTAGTCCGCCAAGACCAATATCTTATCAATACGTCATATCCACATTAACATGCTAAATCTTTCCAAGAGATGACATGACTGAACTTTAATTGTCAGTGACATAATTTGATGTGCCATTGTAATTCTAAAGTTTGAACATGCACTTTGATATAGTAGCACCACCTGCTAAAAATCACCAATCTCTCAAACATTTTAAAACAATGACTTATTTCTAAAAGAAAATAATAATTAAAAAAAAGTCTTCATTAACATGGACCTCCCATATATTTTTGCAAATTGTTTGCGTGAAAATGCCCACTGATAGTGTGAACACTCCCACAAACTTTAGTGCTGTCATGAAAATTGGATAAGACGTAGTGCACAGTGGTAGCTCATAACATTGCGCCTAATGCAGGTACGAAAATACAGGCCATTGTTTTTGTGCCAGATAAAAACAGCTCTGATTAAATTCTATATAAGCTGAATATTATTTATTTGAAAAGATATTCCTTAGTGCAGATAAATAGATTTGGGCTATAGTTTAACTACTTTAAATTGAGTAGCTTGAAACTTGAAAGTTACAGTTTCTAAGTAGCTTATGTGCTTTAAGCACATTAAACAATAAATGAACTGATGTTATTATATTTAACAACTTGATTTTTACATTACACTCATTAATGGTGACTGCCAATGTGAAACTCACTGCCAAAATGTTGAAGCTGGCATGACAACATTCCCAGTATTAGCTAAGCTATTCTTCGAGATTGGGATTTTATTGCCCATTTCTTTGTCTGCCAGGTGCAAATCATATCAAATCTAGTTTGGTCGCTTAGAAAAGTAATAGAACACCTCCCCTTAACAAACCTCATGATTAAAGCCATTACATTGCAAGCACATGGTCTCATTGTACATATTTAACATGCATTCTTGCATTTCTGTGGTGGTAACATACTTCAGTAGTCAAGGGGGTGACCGTTTTACCATGAATTGCCTGTGACAGGATATGTTATTGTTTAGGTAGCTAGCAATAAATATGTTGACAGTTTAACTAACAGCGAAAAGTGTATATGAACTGAAAATCTGCTGTTTTACTTGTGATTTGTGTGAAAGTGAATAAGAGTCATTGTTGTAGAGCCACTAGTTTTCTTTTCACCAGGAAACTGCTGCGCTATGTACAACGAGCCATGTAACAATCATGAAGCAAAATTTTAGTCATAATAACGTGATTCTATGAGACCAGTGGTGCCTGCATTTGTTCGGCCATACACACTGTGCGTACCATGAGCGCTCCGACCTGATAAATAATTACTCCGAATATTTCATAAATCATGAAATGTGTCCCGTATTTCTGTTAGCGATGACCAATTTGCAAATGAATCATTCTTTTCAGTAAATTGGCCAAACAGGCTTGCAAAACTGTCTGAATCGATTAGTGATTCAGTACAATTAGTTCGGACCGCTCTCTCACTGAATTATTTGGAGAGGTTTCTCACACAGTAAAACAGTACCTGGATATTTACGAACAATCAACTGAAACAAAAGTCTATGTTTTTGAGAGGCAACTCTCAGCTAGTGCTGTTTCTTGTTTGACTGGGGCTGTTCAATCTGAACGTGTTTTTGTGTCTGCTCGCCTTGTTTTTCAATCGTTTTCCATTCGCTAAATGGATGTCTTTTGACAACTGCGTCACATTTCGCTGTGTTTTTAGGATCTCTCACGGGAGCATTGCATTTTTGGACGCCATGTCAAGTTAAAAATAACTTCTTCAACTAGGGTGACCATACGTCCTCTTTTTCCCGGACATGTCCTCTTTTTCGGACCTTAAAAAAGCGTCCGGCCGGGATTTCTAAATTTGCGAAAATGTCCGGGATTCGGCTTTAGTTGCATTATGATGTGCATCTGGTCTAATACTTCATTGTGTGTCCACGCATATTTGCATTGCTTTAACCCCTCTTTGTAAGTCCCGCCTTCTCGCACACCAATAGGTCGATTAAAAGAGGCTTGCAGCAACTATTGGCCAAATTCCTGCCTGTCAATCTCTCCGCAAACGTGCAAAGCGCTGTTGTGTTCGGCATCAAACAGTTGCTTGACAGTAGCAGCAAATGACAGCTGAGTGGAAACAATGCCCAAACGAAAGTGCAAATTTACAGAAGATTTGCACAAAACATTCCCATGCTTTCATCCAGGTCGAGATCCGTGGGAAGCAGAATGCATGACATGTAAAGCTGGCATTTATGTGTCAGTTGCTAATAAAGGTGCAAGTGATTTAGAAGCACACATTAGCTCTGCGAAGCATAAAGGGTCAGCAAAAGGTGGAAGTTCATCAGGTAAATTAACGGACTACATTTTGTGAACAGGTAAAATTGTTATCACATTGCTTCATTTTCCATGGCCATTCAAAATAATAGTCATTGTAAATGAAAGTACACTCATGGCATCAAATATTTTATTTTAGTACATGGACATTCAACAGAATGTTGGAAATTTGTATTTATTTATATATATTTATGTTATGCTAATAGAGTGTCTTTTTCACTGTATTAAAGTTTGCATTCATAGTAACACTGTTTTGAACCCTGTTATTCCACTCTATTCGTTGTTGTGCATTTTGATTTTTTTTGGAGCGAGAACGTGTTTGTTCTGAACAGTTACTGGAAGAAATGCTTTTAGCCAATAGTTACATGAATGCTACTCATACTCAAAAAAAAATATTTAAAAAAAATGCTTCTCTCAAAGTCATCAGAATTGAATGCTTTGGTGTTGTTTCTGCAAAAAAAATGATCCCAGGGGAACATTCCCCCGGACCCCCCTAGATATAAGGTTGTATTGGGAAGATTTCTGTGCCTACCCTCAGATGAAATCCTGCAGACACCCATGTATGAGACCAGGATGGTACTACGACACGCTTCTTAATGTACCAAGGTGTGAAATTGAACCCACCTAAGCTAGAAGCATCTGCATTCACATACTTCTCGGGCCAAAGTATGAGCAATAATAATAGTAAAGTTTGCCATAGTAAACAGCACTAAAAATACAACTCATTTCCCAGCGAAAGAACCAAGACCCCGGTCTTTTCCGTTATTACTACAGAATGACAACTTCCTGTTTTGTATCCCTTGAAGAAAGTTAGATGTCTCTCTGCCCGAGTGAATCCCTGAACACATATGTTTGTGTCAAAGTGAAACTACCTCTGTACCCAGAAAACATTTGCACTGAGGCCTCAGATAAGCAGACTTTAAGTTCTTATCTACACTGTACACAGGGATGACTATGGTTTTATAGTATGTTTGCTTGTGTGACTGCAATAATTTTCACATAATTTTTTTATGTCTGTGCTGGGAAACAGAATGTATTCCTGCTAATAAAGTAAACAAGTGACTCTCCTGATGGTCACATGCATATAAAGCGAGCGATAGGGCTGCAGTATGAATTGCACTGTGTTCAGGCAGCCACTGAGCACGTGCAGTGAGCGTCCATGCTCCTGCTGGGTGAGATAGACAGATAAAGACAGTGACACGTGAGGAGGAGTGATCCGAATGGGGGAGGTGATTGGGGAGAGGAGTGAAAGACAAAATGACAGTGAGTGTGAGAACGTGTGAATGTACAGTACCAGTCAACAGTGTTGGTGAAGACTTTAATTTAGCTAACCAAGATGCAAGCTACTGTCAAGCTATTATAACTTGTGAGTTTAAATAATAGTTTACCTAAAAATTACAAATGTGTCATCATTTACTCACCCTCATGTCTTTAATTTAATGAGAGCTCAGGATGATTCGTAAACGAATCGTTCTTTTAGTAATTTCAATGAATCAGTTTATCCGATACACAAAACAAGTCTGATCCAGTTCTTGAGTTCAACACGCTGATAGCCCTTTATCACCAAAATAGCGATGGTTCTTGTGCCAAGCCTGTGCTCGGCTGGTTCACGGTTGGAGAAATCTGGAGCCTATCATAAATCGGCCGCACTTTTCCACTGACCTGAAAGCCAAACAGTGACGTAACGGGATGCGTGGCTATGTGGTAGTTTTACATGACACATAAACAAACATGGCACATCACAGGTTTTGAGGAAATATTTAAACATACAGAGAAATGCGATTCAACATTATTACATTGCTCAACGAGATTGCCAGAGACGATACTACGCCCAAGACGACAGGTAACGCAATTACATTATTATGGATAAACTTTTTAAAGTGGCTTATATTGCTAAGTACTATAAACTGTATTAGTGTAATCATTATTAAAATTGATGTAGCAGATGATTATATTTAGATTTTTGCCATTGCATATAATATTATGTTTACGCCTTGGTTGAGAATCCTAACAGTTACAGATATAGCAGCGATCTTCCTAACTAAATGAGTAATCCCTTTACTGAACAAAACAATGCACAAAACAAGATGAGAAGAGTGTTAGAAAAGCTAACAAAGTTGGCAAATATAATTAATTACCTACATCAGCTCCAGAGGACACCGGCAATTCTGTGTTTGTCTCAAGCGAGACTGACTGAATTCAAAGGCCAGGTTAGTTAGATGGATGGTCAGTGTCTGAGCACAGAGTCTAAGACATCATTGCTCCCTCCACTGCCAATTTTGCTTGGGTCTCTAATGATCCCTGTTGTCTGATTGAAGCCTGTGTGCATAATTTCTTGTCGTTTCTTCTCGTAGTTTTTTTTTTCTTTTCAATCTCTCTAGTTTATCTTGGTTCTCCATAAAAGACCATATCACAAGTAGAGTGTTTGTTTCCTCCGCGTTTCCTGAACATTTTTAATGTCTGGCATTATTGTGGGGTTTCTATTGTTGTTATAGTGGAAAAAGTACTGCTTGCTGCAAACGGTAGCTACTGTTGTTGTTTGGAAACTACCTGGTGACGAAACAATCATGCCTTCCACCCACCCCCCGACGTAATCAGTTTCTGTGTAGAGACCAGCAAGCTTTTGAGGCTGGTGCAGAACCAGACTTTCTGCCCTGGAAAGGCCTTTACAGCGGTGGAAATGCGCGTAACAGTTCGAGAATTCGCACAAGCCCAGGAACCTGCCCCCGAACCATGTTGGTGGAAAAGGGCTATGACTCAATGATCCAGGGGCATCAGTTAACATCTCTCTAGAGGGGAAGATTATCAGTAAATAATGATTTGTATTTTCACACAAAGCTATCATATTGCTTCAGAAGACTTATGCCTGATTCATATAACTTGTAATGGTGCTATTACATCCTCTTTGAGGCTTGAAAGCTCCAGTCCCCATTCTTTGTAATTGCATTAAAAAAGTGACCAGTACATTTTTAGAAATTTCTAGTTTTGCATTTCATGGAAGAAAGAGAGACATACAGGTTTGGAATGACATGAGGGTGAGTGAATGACGGCAAAATGTTTATTTGTGGGTGAACTGTTTTAGTTAGTAGCGTTGCCACTTTTATTTAATTACTTCCCAACACTACCAGTCAAGGACACGTACAGTACAGTCTAGAAACAAGTTGTGGCTTGGGACTTTATTTCCTGTTATATCACAAACAAACAGCACATGTATGCACTGTATTTTTCTTTCACTCAATCTCACATGCACACCTGCTGAGTTCTGCTTTGCTCCTCCCACATCAGTTCACTTTTACCCCATTTCCTCCAGCTGTATAAAGTCGTTAGACCACTGCTCCTATCTCCAGCCCAACTCCACAACCCCCACCCCAACCATAGCATCAGGTCCTTCCGTCCCACCAACACAGAGACACACACACACTCCCCTCCCTCACGCCGTATGGTGCAACATGCCAGGCAACCTGATATGCCCTTTCTCTGAAGAGACTTCAGTGACTCCAAACTCCACTGCTGTTTCACATCAAACACAAACACATCTACATAGTGCCTTCAAAAAAGAAAAATCACATATCACACTAATACTAGAGCCAGACCATAATAAATAACACTTAGACTCCATCTCAGTACATCTGTTAGGCTACAATGCTTTTTACTTTAAATATGTTTTTTTTTTTTTTTTTTGAGAGAGAGAGAGAGAGAGAGAGAATGAGAGAGAGAGAGAGAGAGAGAGAGAGAGAGGCTCATTCACAATGGCTTGCACTTACACTTTGCAAGAGCAAAAACTGTGCAAGTTCTCGAGTGAACAATGCAAGCTCTCGCGATAACACATTAACAAGCTTCTCTCTTGCACTCATGAATGCACAAAGGAGCTCAAAAGAGCCATGGTGGATGTAAAAAGACACGCAAGCCACTGTGAGTAACAGAATTAGCAAAAATGCCATGGCTCTGAAAGGCTACGTTTGAAATCAATTCATAATTTTCTTGATTTAAGTTTATTAAAATGCATTGCATGGTTTGGGTTGACAGGTATTGGTCTAGATCTGGGCCTCGAGGGGTCAAGTCTTGATCTGTATCTGGGCCACAAGGGGTCTAGTCTTGGTCTAGATTTGGGCCTCAAGTGGTCAAGTCTTAGTCTGGATTTGGACTTCAAGGGGTCAAGTCTTGGTCTGGATTTGGGCCTCAAGAGGTCTAGCCTTGGTCTGGATCTGGCTTCAAGAGGTCAAGTCTTTGTCTGGATATGGTCTTAAATTGGTCAAGTCTTGATCGGAATCTGGTCCACGAGGGGTCTAGTCTTGATCAGGCCCTGAAGAAGTCCAGTCTTTGATTGGATCTGACCTCTCAAGAGGTCTAATCTTGGTCTGGATCTGGTCCTTGAGGGGTCAAGTCTTGGTCTGGATCTGGTCTTCAATGGATCTAGTCTTGATCTGGGCCATGAGGGGTCTAGTCTTGATCTGGGCCACAAGGGATCTAGTCTTGATCTGGGCCACGAGGGGTCAAGTCTTGATCTGTCCCTTAAGAGGTTTAGTTTTGATATAGATCTGGCCCTCAAGATGTCTAGTCTTGTTCTGAATCTGGGCCACGAGGGGTCTAGTCTTGATTTGGACCTCAAGAGGTCTAGTTTTGATATGGATCTGGCCCACAAGAGTTCTAGTAGTCTTGCTCTGGATCTGGACCATGAGAGATCTAGTCTTGGTCTGGATCTGGTACACAAGAGGTATAGTCTTGGTGGATATGTTCCTCAATAGGTCTAGTCTTGGTCTGGATCTGTTTCTCAAGAGGTCTTGTCTTTGTCTGGATCTGGTCCTCGAGTGGCCCAGTTTTGTACTGGATCTGGACCTTAAGATGTCTAGTCTTGGTCTGGTTCTTGATGGGTCTAGGTCTTGAAAGGTTTGGTCTTGACTCCAACCAAAGTACTTTTTTGAAGGTACCATTTAAACAATCTCTAAAGCAACATTTTAAATGCTGAATGTTGTCCTGTGTCTGTTCATATCTACCTTCTATTCCACAACAGAATGACTGAGTTGACAGGAGCAAAAAGTGTTTTTGAGCATTTTGATCAGGTTTAGTTGCGCTGTTGAAGGAAAGCTTTATGAATGGTAATGTTCACATCTTCCTGGACAGAACTCAGCTCTTATCACAGGTTCCTCTCTTTGGTCACTGCTGGACACGAGAACAAGCATTTGGCTGGACGAATGTCCAGTCTTGACATTTGCCTTTATTTTTGAACTGAGAAGACAAGACTGATATAATTATTGTATTAAATGACACTAGCCTGTAGTGTTTTGTTAAAAAAAAAAAGATAAATCTTAATTCAGTTATTAAGGTGTGCTGGCTGGTTACTGGCCCAAGTCAAATGTGTCAACCCTTTATGATGTTCTGGTCTTTAGATATGGCTCGGACCCCTCCTTCAATGTAAATCTATGGTATTTTGTTTGGTCCCACTTTATATTAGGTGTCTTTAACTACTGTGTACTAACATTAAAATACATACAATGTATTTATTGTGTTACTACATAATGTTCTGCAAAATTCTCCAGAAATTCACATTTGCTGCTACTGAGTTTGAGGTAAAGATTTAGGTTTAGGAGTAGGGGTAGGCTTAGGGGTAGTGTTAGGCTTAGGGGTACAGTTAACAGTGTAACGACAGATGTAATTAAATGCAGGTAATTTAAATGTAAGTAGAATCTCAACAACATGTACGTACCTACAGTACATTAAATGCTTAAGTGCATTGTAGTTAAAGACACTATTATAAGTGGGTCCGTTTGATTTATCGTCCACCAGGGAAAAAAGGTCTGATCGCTTACAAAAGTAATAGCACACCTCTCCTTAACAAGCCGCATGATTTTAGGAATCATTCATGTCCATAGCACAATAGATATTTGTTCAAAAGAAATATCTCTTTAACAAGGTTAAAATGTCATGGTCTTAGATTGATGAATAGTGAAAATGAGACTTCAGATTTATATTTAATGATGAAACAAGTGACATAACCTGTATGTAACATGTCACAATGAGGTCCAATGTTCAACTGTTGGCGAAGCTTCATTCTCTCTTTGTCCCACCCCCTGCTCCCTCTCTCTCCTCCTCTCTCTTTCTCTCTCTTTGGCTGAGTCATTCTGACCAAACTGCTGCTTAGGAACGAGTGGCTTCTTAACTGTGTCTCCATGGCGACCCTGCGGGGAAGGTCACAGTCTGCGGGTTGGGAATGTTTGAAGGTCTGCTGGAAACATACACCAGCAAGAGCAGCAGATCTTTGCCCTGTCTCTGTGATTTTATTTGCTCTTTCAGTCCTCATTGCTTGTTTGTTCTAACAAATATTCTTTACAGTGGTTCGCTCCCACCATTAACCTGAATTTAGTACCAAGTTGACCTGATCCCAGTTGCGAAATTATGGATTTGGTAGTGGTTAAAATATGAGAAATGAACCAGAGAAAAGAGAGGGAATGGTAAAAAAACTGTAAAGGACATTTTATAGTTCAGAGGTTGCTTTTTTATATAGCTCTGGAAACATAAATGTTCTTAGTTATGTTTCATTTAAGTATCAACTTTGTCTCAGATGTTAAAATTCCTCATGAGACAAATGAAACAATTGTCATACAGTAAGAGTACAGAGATATAAAATGAATGTGGATCGCATAGCTCAGGAAATTTGATCTTGGAAGAATTTGATGAGAAATGTTTGAGTTTATATTGAAACTGCTGACATTTTCTTATCTTGGCAGTTGTGAACAATTTGAGACAGTTCAGTTGAGATCTGTTTTAAAACATCAGTTAAAACTGAGTTCAATTTCAAAAGTTCAGACAAACAGCTTTTCTCAGGAGACAAATCTTAGAAGCTGGATACTTGAGCAACATCATTATTTGCTCTCAAATTAATCTCATTGCTGTCTGGGAGAAACAATTTAGATATTCAAGAGATCTAATTTTTCTGACTTTTCTTACATATGGGAGAGTATATCAGCATGACATATGGAAAAAATAGGAAGAGCTTCTGTCTTAACCTATCATGTGATGCATTGACGTGATTAAAACCAAAATATCTCCTTAGTCACCAATGATAAACTCCAACATGTGGACACATTTCTTCCTGGAGGATGATGATTTTTATTTTTATCTTTCCAGTTCTAATTTTGTAACAGAAATGAGTAGCACAGCTTATGAAGGCATTTTTCATAAATAATAGCATAGACCTCAGTATGAGCAATAGTGCTAAACTACAAAAAAACATCAGCTAAGCTTATTTGAAAATCCTCTTGAATTGCTTAAGTTTCATAACTAATAATTAAAGTATTTTTGAGAAACTTTAATCATTAACATTAAGGAAATAATAATAAAGTATTAATAATCACTTAGTCTTTTGACTTAATTACATTTAGCTTTTTTATGTTGTATGTAGCTTTTTAATCTGCTTTCATTATTAATATGCTTATTTGAGTTTGCATGGGAATTCTAAACCTGAATACAAAATATGGCAGAATGCATCTTAAATATTCTTTTAGAAAAGTCTTGTGTCTATTAGAGTTATTTTCAAGATCTCAGTCAAATTCCCAAACATTTTACACTTCTTTGGGGGGTAGTGCGACGCTCAAAGGTGTTTGAGAACAACACTGACTGCTGACCTACACACACACACACACACACACACACACACACACGTTGGTGCAGCTATCCTTATGAGGACTCTCCATAGACATAATGATTTTTATACTGTACGAACTATAGATTCTATCCCCTAACCCTAACCCTCACAAAAAACGTTCTACATTTTTACACTTTCAAAAAAAACATCATTTAGTACGATTTGAATTATGGGGACATTAGAAATGTCCTCATAAACCAAATTTATAGCATAATACCCTTGTAACTACCCGTTTGTAACCTAAAAAAATGTCCTCGTAACCACCCAAACCCGCACACACACACACACACACACACACACACACACACACACACACTATGAATTTCCGTTCTTTCAGCAAAATCAATGAGCCATTTTTAAAATGTCACACCTACAACATAGTATTTAATAAAGCAAGTATAAAGCAATTATAACCTTCCCAGTTCTTATAAATAGTTTAACATTTTTAATATTTTGATACAGAGCTCATAAGATAAATATGTTCTTAAAGTATTACATGGTAAGCTCTATTCCAGAAGAAATTAAATGTAATTTTGAAACATATGTATAAAATCATGAATACTCACACAAGATGAGGACTCTAGTCAGATCTGTAACCTTATAAAAGTGGTTTAAATCTACATGGAGAGGGTCCCCTCAGGGGGCTGCCAAGTTATGATCACATGACCAGTAATTTCGAACACTACTCGCTTAATTTCAGTAACCACCCAGTTATTGGACACTTTCACTCATGGATTAAATTAATCATGGCTGACTGTGAATAGTGAATTTACACAATGGCATCTGTAACTGAAAATTTTTGATTTTTATTGATGCTGCATCCACGCCTCTAGGTGTCACTGTTAGTCCAAATGACGCTAACAAAAAAGTTACAGAGTGCAACTTTAATAAATAAATAACCACACTGCATTTGTGCAATATCATGTAAAGAGTTGTTTTGTTTGATGTTACAATTTACTTATAATAATTAATTTTCTCCCATCTTGTGTAACAGTGTTACAGAACACAAATGTTTGCACTGTTACCTGGAGAAAATAAGTTAAACTTTAAGTGTCAGAATCTTATACCATGTCCAAACCATGTGTGACATGATAAAGCAACAAACGATACAATCTGAGTTTTTAAACGATATAAATATGAGGTTTAGTAAGTGATGAGCTCAAGACATTTTGTGAATCATCTGGTTTCTATTTCTGCTATGTCGCACCAAGGAGACTGCCCACTGTGGATTCTCGTTGTTTCAAAATCTAATTACTCATAACTGAACCAGAGATTCTTTTATATACAGTGATACCAACCCTCTGCCGCTCTTTATTAGGAGAGAGTGCAACTTGGATCACGTGAGTCTTCTAATCCAATCATATAATTGCCCTGAAGTCAATGAATCGCATTACAACAATAAATCACTGTTTGCGGATACCATACTATGAATGGGGGCTGTACCACTGAATGGATAGAGCAATAAACTGACACCAACTTGTCACAAAATTGTCTATGACTTCTCTTATAAAACAGCAATTTTAACGTAAACTCAAAACATAATTTACTCCAAAAGAATTGTTTGGTGTGATTAGCAGACAGGTTGTAAATGCATTAAGTGATGAGCTGTTTCCTCACAAAAGCAGTTTATTCAGCATACTGAAGCATCTCCTTCATTGACATCCAGTCAAAAGGAACAGCCTCTGGTCTCCTTGAAAGTGTACCGCTGCGTTACACTTTGTTTTGCTAACATTAAGGCCTCCCCCCTTGGAGATGGGTTCTGACTGAATTTTAAACGTCAGATACGTTCTAATTGGTTGTGATTCAGTCGCATCGCTCGGCAGTTTTGCATTCTATGTTGACAGATTTTTTTTCTCAAATCTTATAGTATGGCATTTAAAACCAACACAGTCTCAAGACAATGAGATGGCAAAATCATACAATATCGTAGGACTTGGGTTGTATGAAAACATACAACTTTTAGACCAACCAATCACACACACACTTCCATTCTCTCCTTCTAAACCGTGATATTTCCTTTCTTCCGTGGTACACAAAACATATTATCCAATTAAAATCATGGTAAGGGATTCCACTTTATGGTTAGATTTAGGTATGTGGTTTGGTTAATCTAAAATCTCACATTTTTGTACAACCCAATGATTTTGTATGATTTCGCCATTTCATACTATTCTTACAACTTTTCATGAGATCTGCTGTTTAGAACATGATATTTATTTAGTCTGATCATAACTTGCAATCTACATTATATGTAGCAATACTGTTCTTTATGTTACAGAAATAATATAATCTTTTATAAACAATTAAGGGGTGGAGTCTTAGCAATGTCAGTGTGGTGAGTTCAACAGTAGTTATCTTTGGTGAACCTTTAATATGAATTATCAACCAGGCATCCCACAGATGGGATGTACCAGCATAGAAGATCACACTATTACAGTAAATGTGTAAAATATAAGAGATTACTGTAATACTGTAACCCTGTTCACTGTGAAGTCAAGACAAGACATTATCCCATTAGGATAATGCACATATAAACTCTAAATCTGTAAACTGTAAAATCACACTTTTTTAAAAGTGCAGATATTATCGATATCAAAAGAGCTTAATTTGTTTTGACCTTTGACTCATAGGAATTTCACTGTCATGTGTGAAAATATGACAGCTAACAAGCAAAACAGCCCCCACAACTTTAATCATACATGACAAAAGCTCCAGCTCACATCAGACCCTCCCAGTGACATCTGCCATGCTGACCTGCCCAAGCCACGCTGCTTGGCTGGACTCCTCCACTCTCCGCCTCTGTCATCGAGGAGCTCACAATAATTACTGCTAATTAAAAGATTTCGCTGTTTGTGCCTCTCCCTGTGTGAATCACTACAAGTGCATTAGAAATAACATTACAAAACTGCATTGTACATGGTGCCAAAAGGTTAGGGCCTTTGATTTTTGTTCATAATTGTCAAAATGTATTTTATTTAATTTGTTAACAGAGTATATTTGGAATTTACAAAATTCAAGTCAATTAGAACATCAATAACACATGTGATGATAAGGTGTTCAATGGTGGTCTCATTGGACTGAACACAAACTTCCCTTTATCTCCAGTGTAGACAAATAGGAATCATTCAGAGTCTCCTCCAATCAGTATGTCTCCCATAAAAAGCTGCGTGGGTGGCTGACAACTGGTTTTCCCATGACCAGCAACACTGCCTTGTCTAAAGTCTATTAAGAACATGTCATGATGATGTGTGCTGGTCAGTACTGGAGAGAGAGTCTGAGTGTTGGGTGAAGTTTAGGGTGGAGAGAGGTTAAACGGTTGAGAACTGTTGAGAGAAATAGTGAGTTGCCTTGCTGTCTACTTTCTGCAGCTATCATCTAAGGCGGCATCCTAACTTAAATGGAACCACATAAGTGACTGAATTAAAGCACTCTTCATAGGTGATAATGCAAATAAATGCGAAGCACACAAGAGACTCAATTCACAATTGATTCTAATAGATTTTGATATAGCATGTGGCTAAACTAACTAGGGATGGGCATTATTGAATAATTTTGTAGTTGAGTACTCCCATGAAAAAGGAGTAATCAATTTCTAGTAAATTAAAAATTTAAGTTAAAAAAAAAAAACAAAACAAGTATGACATTGTGATATTTATATTTTGTTTTACTCACAGAAGTTACCAAGAACGGTTACAAAATAAGCTAACTTTAACATACTATGCTTTTAGAAAAAAATAAAATAATGAACAATATTCATTAATAAATAAATAAGAGTAAAACAAATTTGCACTCACCGAAAGCTTGCACAGAAACCAATACTGATGGCATTATATAACTCACATTGTTATCATTTCACATCTTCTTATTTAGAAAAACAAGCAGTGAAAGTTGGCTTATTAGAAAATGCACTCTGTTATTTCATACACCACAAATGTGGATCCTCATCCGTTGGTATGCATATTACAACAACTGAATAACAATAGTGTAGAATTCAACAAGATTTAAAATATAAGTTTTGCCACACTTCGCTTTGCCTGAAAACAAACGTTGCCATCTCTTTTCCAAAACCTTGACGACACGTATTCTTGTCCCTTGCATCTTGCGCATAGTTTAGTTCACTCAATATACATGCCATTATCGATCTGGTAGAACTATTCTTTCAACCACTAAAGATAGCTTCACTAATAATCTTCCAGATCTGTCTCAAATATTCAGTGTGCCAACAAGTTCAGAAAAACTTGATGTAGTGACAGAAAATATAAATACAGTCTTCTCTAGCACTCTATATAGTGTCACCTTCCTTCGATTAAAGAAAGTTAAAGAGAAAAGCCCCATACAGTGGAACAATGATCACACTCACGCTCTTAAGAAAGCAGCTCGGAAAATGGAGCACAAGTGGAATAGTACACATTTAGAGGTATTTCTCGGTGCATGGAAGGATAGAGTCATTAACTACAGGCAGGCCCTGAAAGCTGCCAAGTCTGCATATTTTAGCAAACTCATAGAAAATAAACACAACAATCTTAAGTATTTACAGAATTCAGCACAGTGGCCTGATTGACAAAGAACAAAGCTTCGACTGCACCAGATATTCCCTCACAGCATAGTAGTAATGATTTTAGGAATTTCTTTACTTATAAAATTGAGACCATCAGAAAGAAAATTAAAGTTAGGCAATCCTCTGTCACAGCACTTCAGAAGACAGTGTCTCATAGTATTTCCTACGAGCAAATTCAGTCCTTCACTGTTATAGGTCAGGAATAGCTAACTAAATTATTCAAACCAACAACATGTATGCTAGATCCTATACCCACTAAGCTACTGAAAGAGGTGTTTCCTGTAATCTCAGAACCTCCTCTTAATATTATTAACTCCTCGCTATCTTTAGAATGTATACCAAATAATTTTAAGCTGGCAGTTTTAAAACCCCTTATCAAGAAACCACAGCTTGATCATGGAGAGTTGGTTAATTATAGACCGATCTCAAATATTCCATTTATGTTTAAAATACTAGAAAAGGTAGTGTCCTGCCAACTATGTTCATTTTTGCATAAAAATGGTATCTGAGAAGAAATTCAGTCAGTATTTAGGCCCCATCATAGTATAGAGACTGCACTCATCAGAGTTACAAATTACTTGTTCTTGTCATCTGATCACAGCTGCATCTCTCTTCCAGTGCTATTAAATCTTAGTGCTACCTTTGACACTATAGATCACAACATTCTCTTGGATAGGCTTGAGAATTATGTTAGCATTTGTGGACTGGCATTAGCATGGTTTAGCCTATTTATCTGAGTACTACCACTTTGTTTGTGTAAATGGTGAATTGTCAGATCAGGCGTAAGTTACGTATGGAGTGTCGCAGGGCTCAATATTAGGTCCTATACTTTTTTCCTTGTATATATTTCCCATAGCTTCCAGCCCCTGAAATGCCAGATCTCTAGGCTGCAGCTAGTCACAGTATCTGCCACTACTTGAACCAAACCAATCTTTGCACTGCTCGACCTTCACTAAGACACTTCAATCACGCAAGGAAACCACATCCACTTTCAGTTATACCAAATTTCCATTTAGACACTTTATTTCCACAATTTTAAACATGTTAAGTTCATTTTTATCAAAATAAATACACCCAATTTACTCTGCCAATTCTACATGCTTGTGCTTTTATTACATTTTGTCTAGTTCCATCTGACTACTGCAGTGCAAATAGGGAGGCTGTACGGCAGAGGCTATTTACACATAATGCAAACAGTCCCTCTGTTATTGTTTTATTTTATTTTTAATGAGAGTCATTGAGAGGCAGATGAAAAGATAAAAGTAAGTTCATGTACTGTATGCAACCTGCTTTTGCCAGAAATTCATACTGTAATGAAACTATTTATATCGATGGCCACTTGAGGTCTGTTCCTGGAACACTGATTTTATGTGGGAATAACATAATGCACTTAGCAAATGATAGACACACACACATCCAAATTTCGTGTCATTCTTTCTATGTACTAGCAGAACGAACATCCAGCTACACACACATAGCTAGTATACACTCAGATATCATGGCTCCCTGGAGCAGCAGCAGTACACAAGTCTTGGCAGCTAGATCTGCCTCATTTGGGGGGTTTTCAGCCCACCTGCATTGTTGGGGGGTTTTCCCTATCTTACCTCGTAGCAGCAGTACGCATCCTAACTCGTAATTCTGAGCACTTCACCTGAGCGAGTCTCACGCTTGCTCAGCAGCAGCAACAGTAGCTGCAGCAACAGCAGCGTAGCAAATCTATTCCGCCAAGACCAAACTTACCTACATTCCATTCCCATTAATAAAATGCTGTTTATACCTATTTCGAGAGTATTCATGACTGAATTACATAGTTCAGCCATGAAACTCTTTCACGCAGCTGATTGGTTCCCTTTTAGCTAGCTGGAGTAGCCAGTCAATCCCCTTTCCTATCTTCTCAATCCTATAATATATATATATATATATATATATATGC
Organism: Myxocyprinus asiaticus; assembly: GCF_019703515.2. Classification (NCBI taxonomy): domain Eukaryota; kingdom Metazoa; phylum Chordata; class Actinopteri; order Cypriniformes; family Catostomidae; genus Myxocyprinus; species Myxocyprinus asiaticus. Next base: position 3,880,966 of record NC_059377.1, read on the forward strand.
CCAGCTCAACCCGGCTAGCACCGTACTGTGTGCCATGGGAGCTCCTTTGTCCTCCTCCTTCCCCAGCACCACTGCTTCGTGTTTTCCCTATCTTACCTCGCAGCAGCAGTACGCATCCTAACTCGTAATTCTGAGCACTTCAGCTGAGCATGTCTGGCACTTGCTCAGCAGCAACAACAGTAGCTGCAGAAGCAGCAGCGAGCAGATCTATTCTGCCAAGACCAAACCCACCTACATTACATTCCCATTAATAAAATGCTGTTTATACCTATTTCAAGAGTTGTCATGACTGAACTGGGGTGATGAGAGATTAAGGGCTTGAATTAGACAAAGACAAGCTTGAATTAGATTGATGGATTCTTCAACCTTAACACTGCACTTGACTTAGACTCCCAGAGTCCCCCAGAGCTTATTTATTTCCCAGAGGTTGCTCTTTCTAAGCTAATAAAGAGACATGAATACCCCCATAAGGGCATATTAATATATGATCACTTCATGTGTTTTTTATCCTCTGATCTAAGAGCTATCCAATCATGAAAAGACCAAGTGTAAATGACCTCCAAGACACATCTGAGACGAATAGCAATCCAATTACTCAAACCACCTCAGGAGATCTAAAAATACTGTGGATAGTATAGCTCAGATATTTGGTCTTGAAAGAATTGGATGATAAATATTTGAGCTCATACTGAAATCTCTGTCTTTTGATTGCAGACATGGTGTCTTGGCGAATCTGAGAACTTTTTAAGACATTGTTAAGATCTCTTGTGAAACTTTAAAGAGGACATATGTGAGATAACTGGAGTATTTTTCTCAGGAGACAAAAACTGAGAAGGAGACTAAAGGGCCTTTCACACCAAATGTGATTTCTCTAAAAATAAAAACTTTACTAAATAGATCCAGCACTGTCTAATGATTAAAATAATCATGATTCATGATATTGTATTGTAATAAAAGCATACAGTTCCTCTTAAAGAAAGAAAAACAAAACAAATATTTTGTTTGGACTATGCTTGTAGTAAAATATATGTACTGTATAAGCATGGAATGAAATTTATGCGATGATCCTGCATTCTCATGAAGTCGTTTATTTTTAATGTCATGGTTGCCAGAGCCTAACTTGATGCAATAATCAGATAATATATGTACACATTATCATTTCTGGTTGATGATTCAAACTCATGCTACATTTTTTCTTGTAAATAAATACTCATTAGATCCTGCACAGTAGCCTCTGTCCATCTATCCTTTTCGTTTAGGGGACACTTACTGACTGGTCGTTTAAAAATGTCAGACAACAGCTGTATAATGGTTTATGAAGCATTTCTCTTGACCTACGAGAAATGTACGCTGTTTTGATTCCATCCAAATAGTTCCACTTTGGTTCAGGTTTTAGCTCCATGTCCACTAGTTCATGTGGTGGAAAAACAATGTGAACCTGAAATTCAATGAAAGTTCCTGCAATGGAAAAATGCCTATTTGTTTTGCTACAGACTTTCAAACAAGTTTTATTATTGTTATTATTATTATTTTCACTTGAAACCAATTGAGTTATTATTTCAAACTATTCCTGTATGGAAAAAGAGAAGTCCTTTACTTCAATGACAATTCAAAAGTAGTGTTTGTCCTACCAATTACAGATTATTGGAATAATTGTTATATATTTAATAATTAATGAATACATTTTATTTATAATAAAACATCTGTGTTTGTTATATTTTCAACATTAAACATTTTATGAGTTAAGATGAAAAAAAAAAAAAAAAAGAATATGATATAACCTTGCAAACAAGATAATGTGGTCACTACTGAAAATAGTGCAGTCACTACTGAAATATCAGAGGCTGCGATAACTGAAAACTCTTCATCTTTATTTCTTCTGCAGAACACAAATGAAGATTTTTACAAGAATATTTCAGCTCTGTTGGTTCATTTTTTGTGATTAACATTTTTATTCAAACACAGAAAATCAAAACATAAATACACATAATCAACTTTTAATACCCACTACCACCCCTCCCCATTCCCAACCCCACCCGACCCTCATCAAACACCCCTGTGGTCATACATGAGCACATATACAAGAAAACAAAAGAAAAACAACTAATAATATATATATATATATATATATATATATATATATATATATATATATATATATATATATATATATATACATATACACACACACACACACTACCGGTCAAAAGTTTTGAAACACTTGACTGAAATGTTTCACATGATCTTAAATATCTTTTGATCTGAAGGCACATGCTTAAATGTTTGAAATTAGTTTTGTAGACATAAATATAATTATAAATAAATAATATAATAAATATAAATAAAATAAAATGTATATATATATATATATATATATATATATATATATATATCCCAAAAAACAGAGTCTGGGGCAGAACGAAACCCTAGTGCTCAAGATGTCACATGCAAAACTCTGAACCCTCAACCAAAACTCTTGAATTTTAACACACACCCAAAAAACATGGGTTGTGCCTCCATCCTCCGATTGGCATCTCCAGCAGGTGGGTGTGTCTTTAAGACCAAGCCTATACAATCTAGAGGGGGTCCAATAGAAACTATGTAAAATCTTGAATTGCATAAGGCGAACCCTTGCATCTCTAGATACAGACTTGACATTTTTAGAATCCTAGCCCACACTCCCTCCTCCAATACCAAGTTTAAATCTTTCTCCCATAATCTCTTGATAGAAGTTAGAGCTCCATCCCCCAGACTCTGAATTAACAGGGAGTAATACACTGATGCCTCATGACCTTTTGCAAAAGCAGTAATCACTTCTCCCAGAGTATCTGCCGCTTTAGGGGGGTGTATGCTACTCCCAAAAATAGTACAGAGCAGGTGGCGCAACTGAAAATACCTATAGAACTGAGATCTGGGAATCCCAAAATGTTGAACCAAATTTTCAAAAGATCTCAACACTCCACTCTCATATAGGTCACCAAGTGTAGCAACCCCCCTCACAATCCACTTTGATCAGCAGAAAGAGGACTTATCAATACATAATTTTGGGTTCAGCCATATGCTTGAGGCAACATTACAATAAATGTCAGAATTAAACACTCTGGACACTTTAGTCCATACCGAGTGCAAATGCGAGATAACGGGGTGTGACTTAACTTCTCCGATTAGTTTAATAGAAAGGCTTTGCAATGGCGAAATAAGGGCAAGAAGTTCCTGTTCAATACAAAACCAGGGAGGGGCCCTCTCAGGTGGAAGTGACCAATAAGCCAAATGTCTGAGACCGAATGCATAATAATAAAACAAAATCTTGGGTAGGCCTAGCCCACCTTTGTCAATCAGCCTATGTAACTTGTAAAATGTAATCTAGGACATTTACCATACCAAATGAAGGTCTTCACTATGCTATCAAATTGCTTGAAATAAGAGAGGGGGACATCTACAGGGAGAGACTGTAAGAAGTAGTTACATTTTGGAATACAATTCATTTTAATAACATTAACCTTCCCAATCATAGATAAATGTAATGAAGCCCACCAGCCCACATCGCTCGAAAACCTTTTTATTAAGGGATCAAAATTAACTCTAACTAAATCAGACAAATTTGCTGGGAATAAAATACCAATACTTACAGGGCAGTATGCTGTCAGAGCCAAAGCTTCGGATTTAGACCAATTAACTCTGTATCCTGAGAACTTAGAAAAGGAATTAATAATTCTGTGGAGGCAAAAGGCATAGATCTTGTGGGGTCGGAGACGAATAATAAAATATCTTCTGCGTAAAGCAAAAGCTTATGCGCCATACCTCCCGCCACCAGCTCTGGAAAATCATCCTCCTTTCTTATCGCGGCTGCTAATGGTTCCATGGCAAGACAGAACAATAATGGGGAAAGAGGGCAACCCTGCTGGGTGCCTCTATCCAGAGTAAAATAATCTGAAATTAATCAATTTGTTTGTACCGCCGCTACCAGGTGTCTATAAAGTAACTTAATCCATTCAATAAAAGTATTCCCGAACCCATATATTTCCAAAATCTTAAAAAGATAATCCCATTCTACCATATCAAATGCATTTTAACATCAAGTGAGATGGCCACGACCAGAGTCTGATCATTCGCCAATGACCACATGATATTGGTGAAATGCCTAGTGTTGTCAGAAGAGCTGTGGCCCCAAATAAATCCTACCTGATCTATATGTATAAGAGATGTCATAACTTTAATTATTCAATTAGCCAACATTTTTGACAATATTTTAATGTCTGCTGTATCAGGGAAATTGGACGATAACTCTTACAATCGCTTGGATCTTTGTCTTTTTTAAGAATCAGACTGATCCGGGCTTGTGGCAAGGTTGGCGGAAGCTTTCCATTCTTTAATGTTTCTGTATAAACTTCTAACAAAAGTGGAGCCAGTTCTGTAGCATAAGATCTAAAAATTCAGAAGGAAAGCCATCTGGTCCCGGAGCCTTGCCTGTAGGCAAGGCCTTAATTACCTCGCCAAGCTCCTCCAAGTTTATCTCAGAATTTTTAAGAGAAAAAAAAAGAGAAAGCTTAGTCGTCAGTTTAGGGAGTTCTAAAGGTTCCACAAAATTTCTAATATCCTCATCAGTAGACGAAGATGTGGAACTGTAGAGATCAAGATAGAATTCTTTAAAAGCATTATTAATATCAATGGCTGAGGTAAAAATTTCACCACCAGCAGATTTCACTGAGGGAATGGTAGAAAAAGGCTCTCTCTGTTTTATATATCTAGCCAAAAGCTTCCCTGCTTTGTACCCCGACTCAAAGTATAACTAACTAACCTGAATAACCAAAACATAATATAGTATTATATCTGTATTTCAATCGGGTCAATTCTCTGAGGACATCAGATGACATTCGGCTCTTCAGCTCTGCCTCGGCACTTTTAATATTCCCTTCCAACTCCATGAGTTCTAGTGCTTTGGATTTTTTGATGAATGTGGCATACTGTATGATCCGACCCCTAAGAACCACCTTAAAGTGCCTCCCAAGCCACGCCCACAGAGGATACTGAGGACCAGTTGGTCTCCATATAAACATTGATTTCAGCCTTTAACTTTTGTTGGAAATCAGGATTTTGCAAAAGGGATACATTAAAGCACCAACTATATGATTTATTTTTCTCCATATGTGGCAATACCTCTAAACTCACCAGGGCGTGATCTGAGACTAAGTTGTTTCCAACTGAGCAGTCAACAACAGATGAAATGAGGACTTAGATATAAAAATCTATTCTAGAATAAATCTTATGGATTTCACATCCTATGAAGCGTCAATGTTGCTCTAGGTGGCTTACACACATTTGGTTCACTATGATCAAGGACTGAGTCCATCAAAAGATTAAAGTCTCCTCCCAATATTATATAATGAGGGATGCCAACGGCTTGCAACATCCCTTCAAGATCTATAAAAAAGCCCTGATCATCAGCGTTAGGTGCGTAAATATTAGCCAAAATCAACCTTTGCCCCTGAATTTCTGCTAAAACAATAATGACTCTTCCTAATTTATCTTTAATCTGTTTAAGATTTTTTAATTGTAGATGTTTACTTATCAATATAATGACTCCCCTGATCTTACTTGAGCCAGCTCTAAAGTAAATATGCCCACCCCATATCTTCCCAAATTTTTCAGCTTCCTGCAGGGAAAGATGCGTTTCTTGAAGAACACTATATAATATTTCTTACGTTTAAGAAGAGAAATAACCTTCCTTCTTTTTATGGGGTCCCCCAACCCATTCACATTACATGTGGAGAGAGACAATCCACTCATATTAACATCTGACATCTTAGGTGCATTTACAAGACTGATCTCACAGTGAAACAGTAGGTTGACTTTTCTTGAGCTGAACTCGGTCTGTGCTTATTGAAATTCGAAGCACTGCCCCCAGTGGTGGAAGCAGGAAGTTTTTTGAACATAAGGGCATGTGTGAGCTCCAGTTTACATATAAAATGTCCACAGAGTGCCACAAAAACCAAGAATGGTAAAATATAGTTAAGAGGAATACATATTTTAAGAACTCTACCCCCAAACCCCAACCCTAAATCTAACCATCAAAGGAGTACAAATGTAATTTTAGATGGATAAAGGAGCCTCCTAATCATGACCATCACTCATTATGTGGACGCGATTACTTCCTGGTTTTAATGCAGGACAAAAACACAAGTCTCCAATGTGTCTGACGGAACACACTTCCGTTCACGCCACAGGAGAAGGTAAACATTTTTGAACCGATACAAAAATGTCTGATGGGAGATGGTGCGTCTCAGTAACTCATGATGCATGATGCGGCTGATGCCAGGGTACTGGAACATTCGGAAGCAACATGCCGACTTCCTGTGTGATCATGTTGGTATTTACATCTGGCATTTGATGTGGTCAAGTTCTATTCGAAGGTGATCCTGTTACTGAAAACACATTTTAATGCCAGCGATGGAGATAGGATGTGTTTTTAGATCTAGTCATAGTCATCCACTAGAGCTTTTGTTGTTTGTTTGATTTATTTAAAATTAAATTTGAAAAAACCTGTTAAAGCCACTGACCATTAATTGAGATTTAATGGGTGAACTCACACCTAGGTTGAATGTGATAATTAAAGGAACAGTTCACCTAAAAATGAAAATTCTCTCATCATTTACTCACACTTATGCCATCTCAGCAATAGTGGTTTTAACCACCACGCAAACCACACAATTGCACCGGTATGAAAGCTCCGCAGTAACCACTGGAGGGGTGATATGATGTTCTGGGTACACGCGCGAATACACTGTTGTCAGCACCCTGAGAGCGGTTCACATTAGAGGTCTGGCAGGTTCGGGTCAGTTTTTCCAAGTAGGAATTTTGGTTTGTAATTTATGAAAAAATATACAGGCCTTCCGAACTTATTTCACGCACACACTCTCACTCACAGATACGTGTGAACGGATGAGTTCACACCAAACGCATTTTTTGCATGTGTCTGCTCTGTTTTTCCATTGTTTTCCTATGTAAACATGCGCTGGAGGAACGTCCTTGACTGCTTGACCGTGTCTTACAGTTTCTTCAGTGTCTCACGCAGGACTGGAACATTTTTAGACACTGTGTCAAGTTAAAAAGAACTTAAGGTCTCAAAAACGCACGTCGAGACACCTGCGTTCTGTTTCATTCCTTGCGCTGTGTAGATTGTTTTTAGCGTAGGTGTCACAAAGATTTAATGTTCTGAACAAGTTCAGGTAGCAAAGAGGTGACTGTTACAATGTTTAACATTATTCCAGATTGTTATGCACCAAGCAAAGTTTCAGCACTTGATAAACGGCAATGTTTTTTTCCTTCTGCTCTAGGGTGCTGAGGGGCTGCCAAGCGTGTTATGTTTACTGTTACTGTTACGAATGTTATCTACGATGTTCACATAAAATACAGCCTTTTTCAACATGATAAACAATACACTGCAGCATCAGAATATAAGCTCCAAGTGAAAGTAAAATAAGACTACTGTATACAAAAAAATCCTCATAATAATAATAATACTTAAACTGGACATTAATAAATAATTGATGGGTTATAATAATAATAAATAACGACTGAATTCCGAAATGTTATTGAGTGAAGTAGTAGGTTTTGCACACCCTGTTCATTAAAAAAGAAAAGAAAAGTGTTTTGTAAAAGTAAATGTAGGTAAATATTGCTTTTTTATCACTGTATTGAGGAAAAACTGAAAAACATGCATTCGGTATCTTTAACTAGATTTTTGTTTCATTAAATATTTTAAATGTACTTGGCAACAATGGCTAAAATTATGATTTAAAGTCAATTTTATGTCATTTTTTAAGCAAACATTTTTGAAATGGGGCCCCGGGTTGGTCGGTTGCTTTGGGCCTCAGAAATCATAAACCTACCTCTGCATCTCAGATGTGTGACGTTCTTTCTTCTGCAGAACACAAACAAACAAAAATACTTTTGCTCTCTCAATGTTTGATGAAAGACTGGGTATAATTACAAACATAAGGTATGTTGGATGCTACAGACAAAAGATGCATGTACAGCATTTACACACCATAAGCAATAACAACATCCAGAGAGTTGTTTGACCAGTCTGTAGTTTTAAATATTCTTGAATTACCGGATTTTGGAGAGCAAACATGCATATGTGCATGCATATGTGTATGGGTTTGTGTTTATGTGTGTGTGTGTGCATGCCCTGCCAGACAGAACCCTCCCCCACCCTCCTCAGGGCCGTCGCCATGGCAGCCTGATTATGTAACTTGTTATCCAATCAGCGCGCGTCTGCATTGCTGTGTCCCGTGCAACTGCTGTTTGTTTGCATAGCAGGTAGTCCTATGGTATTTTAAGAGTTCAGGACAAAAGCAGATACACACACCTACAACATTTATGTAACACACGACAGGCCTTCATTAGCACTGCTATGTACAGCAAATATGTTTCAATGTCATCAAAGCATACATTACCATAAGACTGCATACAAATGGGTCTGGACATCACACAGGGGGCTTTGAACACTCTCAAAGAACAAATTGTTGGTGGAGTTTGCTAAGATAAGCATCACTATTGCTATTGGTCATGCTTAAGGTTAGTGATTTGAACATTTGATACATAATCATGTGGCTTGTTAAGGAAAGGTCTGTATTTTATATATTTTTTTATTCTAGCCAAAAAGCACAGCAGGGAGTTGGATTAAAACATTTTATTCAGTTCAAATTGGCCTACACAAAATGTTTTTGTATTTCAGTCTGGTCCCATTGACCCTCTTCTCAGCATGCACTGGGGCATGAATAATACAGTTACATAGCTTGGCCGTTTGCACGGTTTTATTTACATTGTTGTTAATTTTGTTGTCACGCTTAGTGATGTAATGATGACTTTGTACCTCTATTAAAATGATACATTTGTTGATTATTCCTAGAGCTGTCGATTTAACGTGTTAATTTAGTGCGATTAATTATATAAAAAAATAACATGTTAAAAAATGAATTAATTAATTTTAATAAAAGCAATTAATCATGTCCCCGGACCATAATAAGGAAGATTCCTTCCATATAAGCAATTCAAGCATGTACCACCTATTTTCTCCAAAGGCAGGGATCACAAGAAGTGTTTTTCTAAGTTTTAAACTTTAACTTGACACAGCATCCTAAAAATGGTATGTTTATGACGCAACGCAACCGAGATGCTCCAAAAGCGTCCATCTGACGCAGGTGTACATTGACAAGCAGAGCTGAAATGTGCTTCTAAAAACCATCACTTCGGCTCTGCTGAAGAAGAAAAGACATACACATCTGTGATGGCTTAAAGGTGAGTAAATCACAAGAGAATTATCATTTTTAGGTGAACTAATCCTTTAAGGGTTAAAGTGCCCTGCAAAGGCATAATAAGCACTCTTTTTTTTGGTTGGACAAAGTTTCTCAACCTATATGTGATGTCATGGATGTCTTTTTAGCAGGAAGAGAGAGACTGGAGATTTTAAATGCTTATATCTTCTGAAAAAAAATGTTGTCGACGTTTAGAAGAACACTAGCATATAGATGACCTTAAAGCTAATAGATATGGACTAAAAGCAGCAAAACTTTCATTTTGATTTCATGTGGTCTTTAAGTAAGTAGTAAAGATGCATATTGCATGTCTCATGATAGTTTTCATTTTTATATTCCACATTTTGTCAGGCTTTTGCCACAGTCTCGGTCTGATAGCCCTCTCTTTTCTGTTGTCTATTAATGTGTTTGTTTCTGTTGTGTTTGAGCGCATGGCTCTGTTGTTTTCTGTCTGCCATGCGCTCTGCTTTCCCTGCCTGCTTGTTTCCTCCTGCCACGCCTCCTCATTTAGTCCTCATGTTGATTGTCTACACCTGTCCCTCATGTATCTTGCTCTATATATTGTGCCCTTTTTCCTGTTCTTGTTCAAGTCCTGTTCTGGTTGGTCCTAGTCTTTGTCTTTATTCTGGTTTATGTTTAGTTTGTTTTCTCTCCCTCATGAGAGTTTTGTGTTGTTTAAATAAAAGTTATTTTATTTTTCACTCATTCCTGCGCTTGGATCCTTCTTCCTGCTAAGCATGCTGTGACAGCTTTAGAAGTGTATTAAACATGTGAGGATGTGTATTTATCAGCCTGTTAATTGTTCAACATTATACAGGCATACTGAACTGAGATAAAACTTGTTTTCATGTTAGTTCATAAAGTATCTATATACTGTATATTTATTCACTGTAAACCATAGATTTCCATTCATATTAAATTTTAATATTAACAAAGATTATGACATTAAATGTTTCAAAGATTATTACAACTGCAGATCTGCCCATATCCACTATCTAAATCAGAAAGCATGATTGCCTGCCTTGCGTGAACCCCTATGCCACTATGAGCTAAATCCCAGAACAACGCACAAATATTCTGACCAATGAGAGGTGGTGGTGGCATAGTGGGCAGTGGTTCTCAAACCTGTCCTGGTGGCCCCTCAACGCTACACATTTTGGATGTCTCCTCAATCAAACACACCTGATTCAAATCATCAGCTTGTTAGCGGAGACTTCAACGCTTAATTGGGTGTGTCAGAAAAGGGCGACATGCAAAATATGCAGTGCTGGGGGGCCTCCAGGACTGGTTTGAGAACCACTGGGCTAAAGCACAGAACTGGTAAGCAGAAGGTTGCTGGTTTGATCCCCACAGCCACCACCATTGTGTCCCAGAGCAGGGCACTTAACTCCAGGTTGCTCTGGGGGGATTGTCCCTGTTATAATTGCACTGTAAGTTGCTTTGGACAAAAGTGTCTGCTAAATGCATAAATGTAAATGCAAAATGGGACAGTTTGCTGCCTTGTGAAAGCAAACAGAACCAAGGAGAAAATGCAACATTGTAACAATTTTAGTTCTTGTTTCAGAACAAAACAAACAAACTACAGGCCTGAAACACCCTAATACTTAGGGTTATAAGGGTTTGTTCAAATCAGTATTAATAGAGCAATATTAATAGTAAAGCTTGCCTTAGCAAACCCCAATAATTACTCACATGCTTTCTGAAAATCAATTGTGTTGTCTAGATTAAATGTGTAAGAGTCAGTGTAAGTTAATCAACAAATGCTCATTTAAGACCAGAGATCTTGTCCACAATAGTGCACTTAATTAGGATACAGACTATTGTATTCACAGATAACAACTTAAACTGAGAGGGACAGTAGACAGTAGAGGACAAGGCAGTACAGAGTGTGAGAGACAAATAAAGATCTCTCCATCACCCTGTCAGGGGTGATTTCCATATCAATATTTGAGTGACACTAAATTATTTCAACACAACAGGGTGTGTAGTAGGTGGCGCCCAGGCAGACATTTTCATTTAGTTCATGTGGGTGTGTGAGAACTTGGGGGCAGGACTATATGGATTATTAATTTATGAATATATCCTACAGAGATTTATGCAACTACAAGAACAAATTCATATTTTATGTCATGGTGGATAACATTTAAACTTAAGCTTGTCGCCATATCATATGCAGTGTGTATGTAGTGAATGTATTTACAAGTCTGCGTGCAGCTTTGGTAATTAACTAACTTAAAGTTGTGATGCTATTAACTTAGCTACATGTTTAATTAGTGTCACAGTAGTTCAAAATAGTTTAACTTTTCCAGCAAAGAGCTACTTTCTCCAATAAATAAAAAAAAAGAACAGTACATTGCTACATTTCCACACTGTCAGGGTTTCCATTGGCCGGTAATTAACGGTTTTTGACCGTTAAAATATTCCACTGTCTGACAAATGTAAAAATTGTTGGACACAATGTCTGATGAAATATTAACACAAAGCATCAGCAACTCCTTTAGTTGATGCCAGAAGTTTACAGCTTGCAAAATCTTAATCTGTGACTACAGCGGGTTGTATCCCACACACTGGCAAAAGCAGCCTGCATTATTCACATGACCACAGTGAGAAGTTTCTTCAGAACTGCATTAAAACAGCTTTGTGTTGCTGTTTTCTAGAGGAGGACACCAGGCTGATGTGCATCTCCCCTTATGAAAAATCAGTTGTAAGTGAAAATAATGAGTGGGAAATTTTCATCAAGTTTGGGACAAGTTTGTCAGGACTCTAGATTTTTTTGTTAGGGTCAAGCTGCAGAGAAACACTGCATGCTTGACTTCATGTCTGCAGCAAAACACTTCCATGCTATGAGGAAAATAATCATAAAAATAAAGAGAAAGAAATTAGCCAAGGTGAGAAATTATATGACATAATAACCTAACGATTTTTGTTATTGTAATAAAAAAATTTGTTAACTAAAAGATTTGTGGCAAACTGCAGTTTAGCTTTTTGCTTTGCCCTCTGTTACAAAAAAAATAGAGTTTTGACAAACATGCCACAAACTTCGCACTCATTATTTCCACATGCACATGAATTTGCGATTCAACGCACTTGCGGTTTACTGTTTGCCAGAAGTTTGCAACTCTTCACCGGTAGTGGTGAACCTGAAGCAAACCTTTGGCGACAATGAAGAGTTTGCCGCAAAGCTCATTTGGATGTAAAAATAATGAGTGGAGAATTGGCGGAAAGTTTGCCAGAACTCTCGATTTTCATAAGGGCTCTTTTTTTCTTTTGAATTAGACACTAATTCCATGAATGCCTTTTTTATTTTTTTTTATTGAAAAGCAGCAATAATGAAGAAACGTTTATTGTTCATTTTGCTTGATTATGTCATTATTATATAGCATATTATGCATAGTCCATCATGTTACAGCGCAAAATAATCACCGAAATGAGATGACCAATCTTTTTCCAATTTGTCCGATATATGTTATAATTCCCAGACACATTTGGCCAGCACCAAAAGTTCTGAGCGGAAACTCTTCAAACTGTATTGAACATTGAGCCTTACAGCGGAGTGTAACACACATGTATTTCTCATATGTAGAACTGACCCTTCGCTAAGCTCTGCCCCCCTTGGTTGCGGTTGCCCGCTCTGACAAGCTCTGCAGAACTCCCTATAGGAATGAATGGGAGATAGCCGTGAACGGCGCGGTTTTTGGCAAAATATTCTCATAAACCAAATGGATATTATTATTACGTGGGCTGGAATGAAGTGAGACATTGTAAGACATATTTATCTAATGTTTTTTGTTAAATAAATTGGTAAATGACACCGTAATTTGATTGAAAACTGTGCACACTGTGATTCAGAATTGAGGCAAACGATTATAACAGTCACTAGAAAAGAGAAACGTCATTTAATAGTGATTACAAACCTCATAACATTCTTTTAAGTAAAAAGAACTGCTTAGAACATCTCATAACACACTAATTTTGATGCTGTGAACTCTTTATTTACTATAGCTTTTACTATTACATGAATCAATACATAAATTAATTAATGTTAAGTTATTTGTTTTAATTTACCTTGGAGGAAATGAAGGGTGTCTATGCTGATGTTATACGTTCATTTGGGAATGAAGAATGACACACTTTAATCTATAGCATGTTCTTCTCAATATTTATATAAAGATTTTTTTTAAAAGAAAGAAAACACACTGTGTGTATCTTCTCTAGGCAGGGTTGGGAAGGTTACTTTTAAACAGATTACAGAATACATGCTGTAAAATTTAATTTGTAACGTATTCCATTAGACGCTCAAAGTCAGTAACGTAATCTAAATACTTTGGATTACTTCAGTACTGGCAAAATTTAACTTGTTTGACTATCAAATTCACTTAAATGTATCTTGCTTTAAGGATTTTTTTATATTTTTACAGAAAAACAATATTTAAATTCTCATTAAGAATAAGATTTTTGCAGTACATCTTTGCTCTCATATTAAAGGTCGTACTAGAGAAAAAAAAGTTATGCTCCAACGTGCATTTTCATCATAGATATATTGATTGTAGCTTTCTATACAATGTTAAAGGCTACACTGGTTAGCATTTCTTGTAAAAATAACCTAACCTCATAAAACACATTGACAAGGTGTGTAATCTTGTATTTATTGGATTTATGTTTCATCTGTCAAAGCATTTCTAACTGTTTTTTTTTTTTTTTTTAACTGTAGAAATGTGATGTAGCTCCTCTGTTAAGCTCCTAAGGGAAAATTCCTCGATGTCATATCCACCTTTTCACTCACAACAGTACGAATTTGTAACACATCTTAAAGTGTTTCACTGCTGTTCGAAAGCTCCTCAGATTGCATCGTTTATATGTATGAATGTTTTCCATCTGAAAGGACTAAATATTAAATGAAACAAATAACAATAAGATGCAAAGTAATCTCTTCAGTAATCAAAATACTTTTTGAATGTAACTGTATTCTAATTACCAATGATTTCAATTGTAACTGTAGTGGAATACAGTTACTTATATTTTGTATTTTAAATATGTAATCCCATTACATGTATTCTGTTAATCCACAACCCTGTCTCTAGGTACCTTGTGTCATTATTACAAGTGACCTGGCAACAACATTTTTTACATTTTGGGGATAATTTTGATAAAATCCTGCTTAAAACTACCCAAACACACATTACTCCCATAGGCTCTCATTGTAAAAAATCAAGCGCTTTTCAGAGAAATGGCGTTGGAGCAACAGTTGCTAAGACAGGATTGGTAAGAAACGCTTTTAAGGCAGGGCTTAGCGAAGGGTCAGTTACACAGAATGTTCAGTATGTACTTGATGTGCCTGTGTATGTGTGCCCCTTTTAATTTTCTGACCTCAATTCTGTGCTCATCAATAATTTTGTGTCTTTTGCTCTTCCGTTTTGGCGATTTTGCTGGATAGGAGAATAAGTTTTATACAAAGCTCTAATTAATCTAATATTACATTTGCTTTAAAAATAATTTTTATATGTATTTTTCTTTTGTCATATTATTTCCCCCATATATTTGATTATTTTCTTGTTTTGAGTTGTTTCAAGCTGCCATATACAGTATTTCATTTTCTGTCTCTTCTATGAACTTGAAACACATGCTCACTACACGCTACATCATTTTTATTTTACAGAAATATACAAAGGGCACAGTTTTGAAGACTGGTTTTATTTTTGTTTTATCAGGTATTTTAACTATTGCTTTGTTCTTTTCTGTTTTCACTAGCTGCTTTCACACATACAGCCTTTTTCAAATTTGCTGCATATTTGTAAGTGTGGTTGTGTCACAGTTTGTCACCTTTCTGTTCCTAAGGACTCTTATTTTGACATAGTTATCATCTTTTGTTAGTAGTTTGCCCCATACTACATTTCCCATGTTGCACTGCCCTCATCACAGCCATCTGTTCCCCATCTTCCTCACCTGTTCCCTATTCCCTCATCAGTCATCAGTTTGTGTATATATCCAGTGTCTACTTAATTTCCAGCAAACACACAATGCAGACTACTCCAGTTACATGAGCAAGATGAGGCAGTAATCAAACATGTGCTACTAAAACATACTCTCTATTATATGTAGTGTTGGAAAATCTGATTAGTTTTAGTATATTGGTTAGTTCATTCGGTTCATGTACATGAACTATTTGAGTCACATGATGCCATGTGAGGAGCGGACATGTAAACGATGAGCTCTGCACACTTTGCTAGCTTTTAATTATTTTTGCGTTGTAATCCAGTGAGATTTGATACACCCTGCTACATATTTGCTCTCTGAAGTCAGTATGACAAAGAATTCAAAATCCTCAGGCTCTGGAGATATTAAAAGACACTTATATGCTCAAGCTGATACCTCTGATAGGCCTGCAGACCAGGACTCGGTTTGGACGGTGCGGTGGGAGAAATCCAGCGTCAACTGTCCAACATGTTTCAGGGTTCCCACTCTTTTTAACTAATGAATTTCCATGACTTTTCCATGACTTGAAAGCTAATTTCCATGTCCAAACATTTAGCCTTTAATTCTGAAAATGGCACCGAAACTACATAATCGCAAACTTATAAAAAAAAATGAAATAAAAAAACTGCATCATTGTTTGATAAAAGTTCAACTGAAAACATTTCAATTAAATTCATACAATCATTTTGCATGAATCTTAAAATGGGCGAGGACTAGGGTGCTTTCACACTTGGTTCGATTGCTTGGACCGCACCCGAGATCATTTCCTTCCACTACTCCCGCTGGTCTCTCTGTTCACATCATATTATATGGGTCCGAACCACGGTCCGATTGCGTCATTAACGTGAGTACAAGTGGCAGCTGTTTACCACTGTAACTAGGCAACAACTCAAGAAGACATCAGTTTCAATATGTTATTAAATTATTCATCTCTTTAGATTTACCACGAGAACTTTACATGCGCAGAACGACACTTGTGCTTGTCTCCCGCAGATGCATTGCATGTGCAATACTGTGATGAATATTAGCATTCGTCTGCCGCAAACCGCAGGTGCATTGCAAGAGATGTGAAGAATGTAAGCTGCTTTCTGAAGGGGAATTATTTGGACACAAGCAGGTATGAAAAATGCATTATACCATAATAATTGCAATCGGGAGCCTGCAAAGACGTGAATTATACATCATCAAGCGGTTCACTTCCGCAATTTGGTACGATTGTGATATCAGCAGCGAACCGTACTGAAGTTCATATGAACCGTACCCCAGACCACCTTCTCAAGCGGACTCTCGTGCAGTTTCTGTGTGCGCCCCAGAGTCCGGAAAACAGCGTTCACACTATCCAAACAAACCGAACTTTGACGTCATTCGAACCCGGGTGCGCACCAAAAGTGCTACTGTGAAAGCACCTTAATTAGTCTAAATAACATGATAGCCTATATTTTAAACTCTTGTTTTGAATCCAATGCAACGTAACACCCCGATTTATTATTTTAGGACAGACCATAATAAATTAAGTCAAATATATAAAACAATCCATGATTTTTCCATGACTTTGAAGATTTTACAAATTTCCATGACTTTTCCAGGCCTGGAATCACAATTTTTAAATTCCCTAATATTTCCAGGTTTTCCATGACTGTGGGAACCCTGATGTTTGTGATGCTGACGAAAGTTGTTGCTGACTTAGAAGATCTCGCTGTAATATGTCGATCGATTACACCAATGGAAACAAATTTCTCTGAGTTTGTTACAAGATTGTCGGACATCAAAAAAGGATCGATTATCTGGAGTCATTGGAGAGGGAATTACCTGTTAATCCGCTGGCGACCAAAGTTGATTTGGAACACGTTCTTGAAAAACTTGAAGACCTTGAGAATAGGAGCCACAGGAATAACATCGGAATTGTTGGAATTCCTGAGCATGAGGAGGGCCGAGATATGGTGAAATTCCTAGATGAGCTCTTTCCGAGTCTGCTCAGCATAACAGGCCATAAGCTGGAAATCGAGTGAGCTTA
Source organism: Myxocyprinus asiaticus (assembly GCF_019703515.2). NCBI lineage: Eukaryota > Metazoa > Chordata > Actinopteri > Cypriniformes > Catostomidae > Myxocyprinus > Myxocyprinus asiaticus. Next base: position 3,898,273 of record NC_059377.1, read on the forward strand.
CAAAGTCTGATCGACTGAGGGAGACAGGCCCCGATCAATCCTGGCCAAATTCCTGAGATCATCCGATAAAGATCTTGTGTTACGTGAGGCGAGGAGCAAAGGAAAGCTTTCTTGGAAGAATCACAACATTTTCTTGTTCCTAGACTTTGCATATTTGACGAGAGAAACGTGATCGATTCAAGGATTTCAAGAAACTCTTACATCAACAGAAGATCGCTTTTGCACTGATGTTTTCAGCCAAACTGAGAATAGATACTAAGGATGGCCGCAAAGTATTTTCATGCCCCAAGCAAGCACTGTCCTTCATAAAAACATTGGAGTGAGTAAGCCATTTGGTGTTATGTGAGTGGATTGACTCGCTGTACTTACTCTTGGCTGTCTGAGGAAGCTGGGTGCCATTTTTGTTTCTTTTTGTGTTGGTTCCGCCTAGCGGCTGGAGTTTGTTTTGTGGAATAACACTCCTTCAAGAAACTTTTGCATTGATGGAAGATCACTTTTACACTGAAGTTCCCAGCCAGATTGAGAATGGATACTAAGGATGGCCGCAAAATATCTACATGCCTACGACAAGCGATGTCTTTTATAGAGTTGATGGACTGAGGAAATCATGGTGTTTCTTATGTGGTCTCTGAGTCAACTTGACTCATTAAATATACACTTGACCATCCGAGGAACCGAGACGCCTGTTTGTTTCTTTTTGTGCTGGTTCCACCTAGCGCTGGAGTTTGTTTTGTGGAGGAAAATACCTTCGGGACAGTTGTGGATGAATCTGCTCGTTCTTTGTGCTTATGCCTTCTATTGGCTGGAGTTTGTTTTACAAAGCATTTTCTGTTATGTAATTTTGCCTCACAAAATTTGTATAGAAGCACCGGGCTTGAGCAATCCAACAGCAAAGTTGTTGCGGGGACTCTCGTAGGCGTGCATGGACTGTTTGAGTTTAGAGAGATTGACGCCGGTTGGCGCTGTTGTGCGCGGGGTTAATGAACGCGTTTTTCTTTTTTCTGTTTAATTTGTTCAGGGGTAAGTTCGAGGTTTTATTGTTGCACTAATGTTGAAATGTGGTCTTTATAATTTTGTTTTTGACACACAATTAATTTTTTCTATTATATCAAAATGTCATTGTTTATATGAGTGGATTCTCTCTCTCCACGTGGAATGTGAATGGGTTGGGGCACCCTATAAAAAGAAGGAAGGTTATTTCTTTTCTTAAGAAATATGATATAGTGATAAACTAATTTTTCCCCGCAGGAAGCTGACAAATTTGGGAAGATATGGAGTGGACATGTTTTCTTTAGTGCTGGCTCGAGTAAGAGCAGGGGAGTCATTTATATTGATAAATAAACATCTACAATTCAAATATTTCAAACAGGTTAATGATAAATTAGGAAGAGTCATTATTGTTTTAGCCGAAATTCGGCGGCAAAGGTTGATTTTGGCTAATATTTACGCACCTAATGCTGATGATCAGGGCTTTTTTATAGATCTTGAAGGGATGATGCAAACCGTTGGCACCCCTCATGATATAATATTGGAAGGAGACTTTAATCTTTTGATGGACTCAGTCCTTGATCATAGTGAAGCAAAAGTGTGTAAGCCCCCTAGAGCAACATTGACACTTCACAGGATGTGTAAAAATCTTGGTCTTAAGATATTTGGAGATTTTTTGAACCCATCTGGTAGGGACTATAAATTTTTTTTTCATCAATCCATAAGATTTATTCTAGAATAGATTTTTTTATTTTATTTAAAAAAAAAAAAAAATATATATATATATAAATCCTTCATTTCATCGGTTGTTGATTGCTCAGCTGCAAACATCTTAGTCTCAGATCACGCCCTGGTGAGTTTAGAGGTGTTGCCACATATGGAGAAAAAGAAATCATATTGTTGGCGTTTTAATGTATCCCTGTTGCAAAATCCTGATTTCCAACAAATGTTAAGGCTGAAATTAATGTTTATATGGAGATCAACTGGTCCTCAGTATCCTATGTTGGCATGGCTTGGGAGGCACTTAAGGTGGTTCTTAGGGGTCGGAACATACAGTATGCCTCATTCATAAAAAAATCCAAAGCACGAGAACTCATAGAGTTGGAAGGAAATATTAAAAATGCCGAGGAAGAGCTGAAGTGCCGAATGTCGTTTGATGGCCTCAGAGAATTGACCCGATTGAAATACAGATATAATACTATTTTCTAGCGGAAGGTGGCGTTTTGGAGTCTTTTTCTACCATTCCCTCAGTGAAATCTGCTGGTGGTGAAATATTTACCTCAGCCGTTGATATTAATAATGCTTTTAAAGTGTTCTATCTTGATCTTTATAGTTCCACGTCTTCGTGTACTGATGAAGATATTAGAAACTTTGTGGAACCATTAGAACTCCCTAAATTGACGACTGAGCAAAAAAAATTATCTTGACTCTGAGATAAACTTGGAGGAGCTTGACGAGGTAATTAAGGCCTTGCCTAGTGGCAAGGCTCCGGGGCCAGACGGCTTTGCCGCTGAATTTTTTAGATCTTATGCTACAGAACTGGCTCCACTTTTGTTAGAATTTTATATGGAATCATTAAAGTATGGAAAGCTTCCTCCAACCATGACACAAGCCTGGATCAGGCTGATTCTTAAAAAGGACAAAGATCCAAGCGAGTGTAAAAGTTACCGTCCAGTTTCCCTGATTCCCTGAATTTTGTCAAAAATTCTGGCTAACCGATTAAGTTATGACATCTCTTATACATATAGATCAGGTGGGGTTTATTCGGGGCCGCAGCTCTTCTGATAACATTAGGCATTTCATCAATATCATGTGGTTAGTGGCGAATAATTAGACTCCAGTTGCTGCCATCTCACTTGATGCCGAAAAGGCATATGATATGGTAGAATGGGATTATCTTTTTAAGATTTTGGAATTATATGGGTTCAGAAATACTTTTATTGGATGGATTAAGTTACTTTATAGACACCTTATAGTGGCGGTACAAACAAATTGATTAATTTCAGATTATTTTACTCTGGATAGGGGCACCCGGCAGGGTTGCCCTCTTTCCCCACTATTGTTCTGTCTTGCCCTGGAACCATTAGCAGCTGCAATAAGAAAGGAGGATGATTTTCCAGGGGTGGTGGCGGGAGGTACAGTGGCATGCAAAAGTTTGGGCACCCCTGATCAAAATGTTGTAGCTGTGAATAGCTAAGCGAGTAAAAGATGGCCTGATTTCCAAAAGGCTTAAAGTTAAAGATGACACATTTCTTTAATATTTTAAGCAATTTTACTTTTTTATATTCATCTTTTACAGTTTCAAAATAACAAAAAAGGAAAAGGACCCGAAGCAAAAGTTTGGGCACCCTGCAGGGCCAGTACTAAGTAATAACCCCTGGCAAGTATCACAGCTTGTAAAAGCTTTTTGTAGCCAGCTAAGTGTCTTTCAATTTTTGTTTGGGGGATTTTTGCCCATTCTTGGGCCATCATGCACTGCTCTTTTGAGGTCTATCCACAGATTTCCGATGATGTTTAGGTCGGGGTACTGTGAGGGCCATGGGAAAACCTTCAGCTTGCGCCTCTTGAGGTAGTCCATTGTGGATTTTGGGGTGTGTTTAGGATCATTATCCTGTTGTAGAAGCAATCCTCTTTTCATCTTCAGCTTTTTACAGATGGTGTGATGTTTGCTTCCAGAATTTGCTGGTATTTAATTTAATCCATTCTTTCCTCTACCAGTGAAATGTTCCTGTGCCACTGGCATCAACACAAGCCCAAAGTATGATCGATCCACCCCCGTGCTTAACAGTTGGAGAGGTGTTCTTTTCATGAAATTCTGCACCCTTATTTCTCCAAACATACCTTTGCTCATTGCAGCCAAAAAGTTATATTTTAACTTCATCATTCCGAAGGACTTGTTTCCAAAATGCTTCAGGCTTGTTTAGATGTTCAAACTTCTGATGCTGAAATTTGTGGCAAGGATGCAGGAAATGTTTTCTTCTCATGACTCTTCCATGAAGGTCATATTTGTGCAGGTGTCGCTGCACAGTAGAACAGTGCACCACTACTCCAGAGTCTGCTAAATCTTCCTTAAGGTCTTGTGCAGTCAAACAGGGGTTTTGATTTGACAAGGAGTTCTCTCTGAAAGTTTTCTTGGTCTTCCAGACCTCAACTTGAACTCCACCATTCCTGTTAACTGCCATTTCTTAATTACATTACGAACTGAGGAAACGGCTACCTGAAAATGCTTTGCTATCTTCTTATAGCCTTCTCCTGCTTTGTGGGCATCAATTATTTTAATTTTCAGAGTGCTAGGCAGCTGCCCATGGCTGCTGATTGTTTGGACAAGATTTGAGGAGTCAGAGTATAAAGCTTTGAAATTTGCATCACCTGGCCTTTCCAAATGATGATTGTGAACAAGCCATAGCCCTAACAAGCTAATTAAGGTCTGGGACCTTGGTAAAAGTTATCTGAGAGCTCAAATCTCTTGGGGTGCCAACTTTTGCACTTTTTCATCTTTAACTTTATGCCTTTTGGAGATCAGTTCATCTTCTACTCACTTAACTATTCACAGCAACAGAAATTTTGACCAGGGGTGCCCAAACTTTTGCATGCCACTGTAAGGCGCATAAGCTTTTGCTATACACAGATGATATTGTTTTTCGTCTCCGACCCTACTAGATCTATGCCTTGCCTCCACAGAATTATCAATTCCTTTTCAAAATTTTTGGGATACAAAGTTAATTGGTCTAAATCCGAAGCTTTGTCTCTGAGTGCGTACTGCCCAGTAACGGCTTTTCAGCCAGGCACCTTCCAGTGGCCCAAACAGGGCATTAAGTATTTGGTTATTTTATTCCCAGCAAATGTATGTGATTTAGTCAGAGTTAATTTTGATCCTTTAATAAAATGTTTTTCGAGCGATGTGGGCAGGTGGGCTTCATAACATTTATCTATGACTGGAAGGTTAACGTTATTAAAATGAATTATATTCCAAAATTTAACTACCTGTTACAGTCTTTCCCTATATATGTCCCCCTCTCTTATTTCAAACAATTTCATAGTATAGTGAAGTAATTTATTTTTGGAATGGTAAGCATCCCAGGTTACATTTCAATAAGTTGCATAGACCGATTGACAAAGGTGGGCTAGGCCTACCTAAGATTTTGTTTTATTATGCATTCAGTCTCAGACATTTGGCTCATTGGTCACTTCCACTTGAGAGAGCCCCTCCCTGGTTTCGCATTGAACAGGAAGTCCTTGCCCCTATTTCGCCATTGTAAAGCCTTTCGATCAAACTAACCGAAGAAGTTAAGTCACACCCTGTTATCTCACATTTGCATGTGGTTTGGACAAAAGTGTCCAGAGTGTTTAATTCGGACATTTATTTAAATGTTGCCTCATGCATATAGCTGAACCCTAAATTACATATTAATAAATCCCCTTTCTGTTGGTCAGAGTGGATTGGGAGGGGAGTTACTGCACTCGTGACCTATATGAGAGTGGAGTATTGAGATCTTTTGATAATTTGGTTCAACATTTTAAGATTCCTAGATCCCAGTTCTTTAGGTATTTACAGCTGCGGCACCTGCTCCGTACTATTTTTGGGAGTAGTGTATACCCCCCTAAAGCAGCAGATACTCTGGAAAAGGTGATTACTGCTTTTGGGAAAGGTCATGAAGCATCTGTGTATTACTGTTAATTCAGAGTCTGGGGGATGGAGTTTCATCTTCTCTCAAGAGATTATGGGAGAAAGATTTAAACTTGGTATTGGAGCAGGGAGTGTGGGCTAGGATCCTAAAAAGCATCAAGTCTGCATCTAGAGATGCAAGGGTCCGTCTGATGCAATTTAAGATTTTGCATCAGTTCTACTGGACCCACTCTAGATTGTATAGGTTGGGTCTTAAAGACACACCCACCTGCTGGTGGTGCCAATCAGAAGACGGGTACACAATACATGTATTTTGGGGATGTGTATAGATCCAAAAATTTTGGTTGGGGGTTCAGAACTTTGTGTGAGGTGTTGAACACTAAACTTTCATTTAGCCCCAGACTCTGTATCCTGGGCGATGGGACGACACTTATCATTTAGGACAAATATTTAAAAAGTTGGGTCTTAGCCGGAGTCATGATTGGTTGGAAAATCATCCTCAGGGGATGGAAGTCGGCTGGGGCACCCTCATTTAGGGAATGGTGCGGGGAGATGGGCGAGGTGGCGGCATTTGAGATGTTTTTAGAAGGCTGAGGAAATGGGATTTGTTCATCAGGAAGTGGGGGGGTTATTTGGCTGTGGAGAGGGATTTGTAGTTTTGTTGGGTAGGTGTTTTATTGATTTTGTTTGAATGTATATCTTGTGTTTTTTTGTTTGTTTTTTTTATGTATGTATTTTTTGTATTTATTTTGTTTTGATGATTTAACACCACAGTAGTGCATATTTGTGTGTGGGGGGTGGGGGAATAATGTGAATAATTGATTCCATTTTATTTATTTTTTTTTTATGTTGTGTTTGTATGTTTTATCTTTGGAATCAATAAAATTGTTAATAACAAAAACAGTCTCTGTGCATTAGTCACTGCATAGCATTTTGTGTCTTTTTACAGTGAAATATTCAGTTAAACACTTCTGATGTTGATGTTTTGACTCCGTTATTCTTTTTTTAGTTTAGTATTTAGTGTCAGTTTATCAATTTATGTTTAATACCATCATCGATACATAATTAATTTAAAACCTCAACATAAATCCAAATGAATTTTTTTGCAATATAACTGCTATATCTTATTTATTTACTTTATTTAGCAAGCAACTTTTTGTTTGTAGCGTATAGTGTAGCTGCTACTTTTTCAAAAGAGTAGTTTGACTTTAGTTTACGTGCTTTATATGTAGGCCGTAGCTTGGCAATCTGTAGTTTAATTTTTTTTTCCCCAACACTGGTTATGTACAGGGTTGGGAGGGTTACTTTTGAAATGTATTCCACTACAGATTACAGAATACATGCTGTAAAATGTAATTTGTAACACATTCCGTTAGATAACTCAAGGTCAGTAACATATTCTAAATACTTTGGATTACTTCTTCAGCACTGGTGGATTTTTTTCACTTGTTTTGACTATAAAAACTCTGCCAGTACAGTAAGAAAAAATACATGTTAAAAATACATTCTCTGAAAAACCTAAATCAAATTGAACTTGTTTTTTAGATATTTTTATAGGAAAACAATACAAATATTATCAAGATTAAAATTTTTGCCCTAATATCAAAGGTCTTACTAGAAATAAGAAATTGAATGTTAATGAACGTTACATATATATAGCACATTTATAAATTATGATCCAACGTGAATTTTCTTGATAAAAGTATATGATCGTGCCTGGTAACATGTGCATGTAAAAGGCTAGAAATAGCATTTTAGCTTAGCGTAAAGCTGACAATTTACACAAGGTTTATTTCTATTTCTTCTGCTCCAAACTTACTTCAAACTTACTTCTCTGTCTGCTCGTATGAATGTAACACTTCATAAGAAAGTGTTTCACCGCTGTTCAAATGCACTTTGGATCACATCATTTATATGTAGAAATGTTTTCCATCTGAAAGGACTAAATATTAAATGAAACAAATGACAATAAAATGCAAAGTAATCTCTTCAGTAATCAAAATACTTTTTGAATGTAACTGTATTCTAATTACCAATGATTTCAATTGTAACTGTAGTGGAATACAGTTACTTATATTTTGTATTTTAAATACATAAACCTGTTACATGTATTCTGTTACTCCCCAACCCTGGTTATGTATGATGTGAATGTATTTATAGATGAGTCTGCGCCTGTGTGTTTATTTCTGATGTGGTTCCAAGGCTGAGATGCATCCTGAGTTTGTGGTTGTTTGCATCTGATGCTGAGTTTATAAATGACTAACACTGGTTCTCTCATGCTGGCACATCCTACTGTCATGTGATTATGTGGTGTGTTCTATCCATTCTCAGAAGCTTTCAGAAGCGGTTTATAGCTTAGATAATTCTGTCCTGATGCTGCTCTGTGTTCTCCTCAAGTTTGTTTCTTCTTCCCACGTTGCATTACCCATTGTACAGATAAAACATAGACATGTACAGACAAAACAAAAAAAGATGTATAGATGAACTGGCAAAGCCAATATCTCTGATGCAAAACCTTGTGAGCTGCCTAGCTTTGTCCTACCAGTGATGCTGCATGTAGGGAGTTGGCAACTTTTCGCCACATGAATATAGGATACTTGAGCATTTTGCCACTTCAATACAGAATGCATTGTGACAAGCTTGATTAGAAATGCTCTCATATTAACATATTAAGATTGACTATTTTACCCAATGTTTGTGTGTGCAATGTTTTTGTATGCTTATATACTGTAAGTATAATGTCCTTAACTAAGCTATATGCTTACATCAGACTTTATTGGAATCAATTTTAGAATCGAGTCTCCCATGCGGTGTGCCATTTGTGTAGCATGTGGAGTTGCTGCCTATCTAGAGCATTCTGAATCAGTCACTTCTGAGGTTCCATCTAATTTAAGATGCTGCCTTAGAAGGTTAATTTATTTACATTTATTCATTTGACAGATGCTTTTATCCACAAAAGATGAAGAATACATTATAAATGATTGATTTTAAGGAGACAGTAGTATGAAAAGTGCTGCATTACAAAGTTTCAATTGCATCAGAGTGATGCAACAAGATTAGAGTGCAACAAAAAAATCTATTTTTAAAAAAAATATTTTTTTTTATAAATGCATGATCAAGTGCTCATGGAAAAGATGTGTCTTTAGCCATTTTTTGAAGACCGAGAGTAAGTCTGCTTCACGGATGGAGTTGGGAAGGTCATTCCACCAACGATGTACAGTGAAGGTAGCTATCTATGTAGGCAGTAGACAGCAAGGCAGCTCACAAGTTTGGAATGAAAATAACAATAATTTCTGTGGTGGTATTGTGGTTCAGTGATGGTATCAGATGTTTGATATGCCATATAACTGTTTAATTGCATAAAATATATTTGGCCACCTGTCCAGGGTGTTTCCCTGCATTCATCCCAAGACAGCTGGGGTAGGCTCCAGCACTACCTGTGACCCTATATAGGACAAGCAGCTTTAGAAGATGGATGAATGGATAACATATATTTGTATAGTACAGAAAGATACTTTAGAGAATACAATGGTAATACCATCATGATAATTCCTTTGTACTTTTTTGTAAGGGTAGCCTCAGAGAAACTTAATAATTGCTCAAGTTTCATTGCATTGACTGTTGCTCAATAGAAATGTGATCTTAACTCGATAGAGGAAGCAGTTTTGAGTGAATTAAGCTCTTGCTCCATTTAAGGTAGTAGTTTGACTGGAGATGTGATGACCTCCCATGCTGAGAGGAAAAATATAAATACATCAAGTCCTATTGCATAAGTCTGAAATGTCATATGTATGAGTTACATTCTTCCTCTATCTTGGTTCATAAAAAGCCATGCAATAACTTAGTGTGAAGAACAGACCGAAATTAAAGTCATTATTAAGCTTTAGCACTCAAATCTCATTTGTGAATCTTCATTTGAAAATTTGCATGTCACAAATGGTTAACAAGCATGCAAGAACCAATTCCATTCGGCATCATTTAGCCCTTTTCCACCGACATGGTTCGGGTGCGGGTTCCTGGCCTGGTGCAAATTTTCGAACTGTTCTGTGCATTTCCACTGCAGAAAAGGTTGTTTCGGGGCCAAAAACCTGGTTTGACACCAGCTCCAAAAGCTTGCTGGTCTCCACGCAGGAACCGATTAAGTCTGGGGGCAGAGGGAGGGATAATGTTACGTCACCATGGTAAAGTTTTCTCAAACAACAACAGTAGCTACCGTCTGCAGCAAAGAGTAATCCTTCACTCTATAACAACAATAAAAAACCCACAAAATGATTAATAATGATTCCACTGTAACAGTTTACAGAACTTAGCACGTTAAGCCATAGTTCATACAATATAATGTAATTACATTACCTGTCGTCTTTAGCGTAGATGTCATCTCTGACAGTCTTATTGAACAAAGTAATAACAATGGATTGCATTAATCCGTATGTTTAAATATGTCCTCAAAAACAAGAATAAAAGCTGTATACAAACGCACTGTGACGTGCCATGTTTGTTTATGATTGAGGTAGTCATGTGAAACTACCACGTAGACAGTAATCCGTTACATCACCGTTTGGCTCTCAGGTCAGTGGAAAAGCACGGCCAGTTTACGATAGGCTCCAGATTGCCCCGGCTGTGAACCAGCGGAGCACAGGCTTGGCACGAGAACCATCGCAATTTTGGTGGAAAAGGGGTAATTGATGTCAAACACAATGCATCTTCAACTGCATCTTCAACTGTCCAATACATTATTAAAACCTGGAAGGATAGTGGTGAACTGTCAGCTTTGTGAGTAGAACAAAATTTGCTTGTGGTTTTTCAGGGACATTGATATACAGTACATATTAAATAATGTACATTTAAGACAAAAAACCATAAGCAAACTTTCAAAAACAGAACAGGTTTATGTTTGCAGTACAAAGGGTTCATGAACTGCAATTATTTATTTTTAAGTATATAAATTTTACCGTGTGTACCAGCTGCACGTCAATGCCGGTGTTTGCCAATTGATTAGCGCCACCAATGTGCTGGATTGAGCAGCTGCAGCAACTCTGGAAAAATGGTGTCATTTTCTCATTGGTCAGTCAGTTTTCATCGCAGTCCGAAGAAAAAGAAAATCATACCACTTTCCGTAAAAAAATCCTTTTGATTTTCGATGGGCGATTTGTCGGACCCGCTCTGAATAGCACCATCGGAATACATTGTTAGCATTCAAAAGCTTGTTCGGAACGAACAATCGCACTGAAAAATGGGTTTGTTGTGAACAGGCCTTTAGATGCAACAACTTCACCTTTACAGACTTATGGACGCCCCATCTCCTGATTACAAACCCTCCTCTATGCGGACAGAATGAAACAGAGACATAGAGAGAGAGAAGCACAGACCAATTTCAGTCTAATCCTGTTTGTCATACAAGATTCTGGTTTTAATAGCTTGACATACAATTTTATAAGGATATGATAGGCCAGAACTTATTCAAGTTCAGGACCATTGTATTTTCGAGAACAGCTTTTTTTATTGAAAACATACAAACCACATTTTGTTTTGTTTCCACATTTCCACACGCACAATGCAATGAGAATTTACAGGATTGGGACTAAATAGCTGTGTGGCCATAAAAAAGCCACTTGTTAGTGAGGCTAATCGGAAAAAAACTACTTCAGTTTGCTAGGGAGCATAAATATTGGACTGTGAAGCAATGGAATAAGGCCATGTGGTCGGGGAAGAAGGGAAAAGCGTCGGGGAAGAAGGGAAACGCATGAAGTGATGCACTCGTCATGCTTTGTGCCCACTGTACAAGCCTCTGGAGGCAATGTTATGATCTGGGGTTGCTTCAATTGGTCAGGTCTAGGCTCAGCAACGTTACGCGGCAATAAAATTAAGTCAGCTGACTACCTGAATGTACTAAATGTCTTCCCTGACAGCACGGGCATACTGTAATCCAGGATGACAATGCCAAGATTCATCGGGCTCAAATTGTGAAAGAGCAGTTCAGGGAGCATGAGGAATCATTTTCACACATGAATTGGCCACCATAGAGTCCTGACCTTAACCCCATTGCAAGTCTTTGGGATGTGCTGGAGAAGACTTTACAGAGTGGTTCAACTCTCCCGTCATCAATACAAGATCTTGGCCAAAAATTAATGCAACTCTGGATGGAAATAAATGTTGTGACGGCATAAGGTTGTTGAAACAATGCCATGATGAATGCATGCCGTAATCAAAGCTAAAGGCGTAATCACAACTAAATATTCGAATATGCAGCTTTTTTTGGGGCCAGGCAGTGTATTCTGCTTAATAGTGAGATAAAAAAAAAAAAACATTTTAGAAATAGAAGTACATTTCTCATAAATATTTATAGCAACATTTATCTCGCTTCGTCCACCATTTCAGTGTTTTTTTTTTTTTTGTCACAGAGCTTGTCCAGGGCAGTCTCATCACAAATACATTACTGTAGCGACTTTTTGTCTGCATCATAAAAACGTCCTTGTCATGCCGTTCTCATGTCAGTTCAGATGTTTCTGTCACAGGTTTGGCAATCTTAAAATGTTTTGCACATGTTTTACCACAATACATTTCATTATACATATAAATATATTACTTTAGTTTCATTATACTATCATATCAATATGTTAGATGCCCTAACCCAGGGAGATTCCCAAACGGGGTTCGCAAGGGAACTCCGTCAAAACATTGACGGATAATTCCATAATAATGCCTTAACCCAACCAATAAACCTAACCACTACTTAACAATATAAAAAATTAACAGGTGGATAAATGTAGTCAATGTAGTAATATTTATTTACATTATAATATAAATATTTTTGAATACCTAACCTAACCTCACCCCTAATCCTAAACAATAATATAACAACAATATAACCAACAATATAAAAGACGTAACAAGCTAATACACGTACAGTCACAATAATTTTATTTTAAAAAATAACAACAAAAAAGCACTATAAAAATAATCCAAACGACTCATGCTGCATTTAAAATCCTCCGAAGTCACATAATGGGTTTATGTGAGAAACAGATTGAAACCGAATGTTTAAAAACATACATTCAAACATTAGAATGTAGCAATTGGACACACGAGAGCCAATGGCACTTGACATCACTGTTGTTAAAGCTATTTAGGCAATTTTTGAATGTTTAAGTAAGTGCAGTTCAGGATCTGACTGTTACAGTTGTACAGTTGGAGATCTTAACCGCTGCATGAAGGCTTAAATTTTTACTGTTCCCCACACAAAGCCATCCCACTGCATCTGAAGATCCGGAATACAGCGGACAAAGAGCATGGATTATTTTTATGATCATTTTTATGGTGCTTTTTTCATTTTTTGAGCCACAATTCAGACATTCGGAAAACGAAGAAAACCAAGCCACATTTTTAAGCAAATGAGCAAACAACTTTCAATTAATTTAATTTGATAATGTAGACCTGGAGTACTGATTTTGATGGTAATGTCTGCTCTGAGTGCTGTTCTCACTTCCATCTCTGTGTATCTTGCAATCTCAGTTGTGAGTGTGTTTTGGAAGTGAGTGAGTTGTAGCTATTGACCCCCTCCCGTCCTCAAGCGATAAAGTCGCTGCATGTGTGAACGGGGCTTTAGCCTTGCCAGTTGTTTTCTTTCACAATTTAATATTTGCGTATGCACAGAGCTCCATCTTTACTGTAGTTCCAAATAAACCCTGTTCTTCATAGTATAACCTTGAAGGTGGTCATCCCAGGGTCTTACCATCTCATCAGGGAATATAGAACTGATACCCTGCCTTCTTCCCAACCCATAGCCCAAGTTGATACCTCCAGTCCTTCCAGCACCAACAGCATGGCAATTATCCTCCTATGCTTGACTGTGTGTATCAGCTTGGTTAAATACAATAGGCCTTCCTCCTGGTAGCAGGGGATGGTGGTGTGCATGTTTGTGACAGCACTAGCATCACAGTCTAGGGCTCTACTGGAATGAGTTTATTGATTTCTGGAGACTGTTTCTAAACAGTTTCCTGTTGCTCCTGCAAATGGACTTTGCTTGAAGAGGCAATGGGGAAGATGGGGCAATGGGAAGAATTGAATTAATTCTCAGATTGCTCTGTTAGTATTAATTCGGCACCTTTAAAACAATTGGACAAGCATTGGACATGCAACAGAATAAGCATTTGGTCTGTCAGAGGGGAACAACAACTGTTTGTTTGCTGTGTTTTATGCTGTGACACTGGACTAGTAGTTGTTGTTAGCCAGGAGATTGTGCTGCACTTCACTGACAATTAAAGTAAATCTTTGTCTATTAGTGAGCTTTTTAGGACAATCCTGTTTCACTTTCAGGCTTTTGATATTTTTTGACTTTGAGTTGCTAATTTGTGAGCTGGACTCAGCTGTACAGCAATTAGTACTTAAGTATTGAGAGAACTGTAGCGGCAGCCCTGTTGTGCAGCCCTCTTTGTGTGAAGCCCTATCTTGGGTAAAGACCAGTGAGTCTACCACCGAGCAAGGACACTGACAAGGAGGAAGCTACTATGCTATGTTTTGCCTCTCTTTTTCTCATAGTTATACTTTATTCTACAAGTAATATGTGTTTTCAGTACATTCCTGTTGCCTCATGTAGGCACGCATGCACACGCTGTAGACTACGCACTCCAGAGCACCGTAGGTTATTTTGCACTGCCTCTCCACAGACCCTCTCCATCTCTGTTGGACTGTGGAACTGCCAGTCAGCTGTCAACAATGATGATTTTATTCCGGCCTTTTCCAGTCAGTCAAAACTCAATAGCTGATTGAGACATGGGTCTGCAGAGACAACACTGCAACTCCCTCAGCTCTCTCAACTGACTTCACTTTCACCCACACCCCTCGTCTGACTGGGCAGGGTGGGGGAACCAGTTTGCTCATTTCAAACTCATGGAAATTCACTCTGCTCTCTTCCCTCTGCAATAACACAACTTTTGAATATCATGCTATTACTGCCACTAATCCTGCTAAAATACACTTTGGTCATCTATTGCCCCCCAGATGAACTAGGCAACTTTGTTGAAGAGCTAGATGCATTCCTGTCCTCATTCACTGAGGACGGCACTCCGCTGGTGGCCTTGGGGACTTTAACATCCACCTGAAAAAACCTCAAGCGGCTGACTTTCTAGCTCTTCTGATCTCATTTGAGCTTGCAAGACTGCACACCCCGGCAACTCACAGAACAGGGAAACAGCTATAATTGTATCTCCAATAATCTCCTTTTTACACCTCTACATATCTCTGACCATTTCTTCATCCAATTTTCTGTTACTCTCCCTTCTTTACCTCTTACTCCACCTATGGTCTCCTTCTGCCGCAGCCTTCGCTCTCTCTCTCACTCACCTGCTTTTCTTCCATAGTCTCTGCATCCCTTCCCTCCACTAAACATTTCTCTTCACTTGATTTAAATGAAGCTACAAATGCTCTTTGCTCAACATTAACTTCTTGCATTGACAGTGTCTGTCCTGTTACCTCCAGGCCAGCATGTGCCACACCCTCCAGCCCCAGGCTGTCGGAGACACTTCATGATCACCAAACCGAGCTGAGTGCTGCGGAGAGAGTGGCACAAGCCATAAGACCCTGCTGACCTATGTAAGTATCAGTCACTTCTCTCCTCTTTTTCTGCAAGAGTTTCTGCTGGTAAAATTGATTACCAGAACAAGATCAGTAACACTTCAGATTCCCGTAAACTATTTTCAACTTTCTCATCTCTTCTATATCCTCCTCCACCACATCCTACTACTTCTCTGAATGCTGATGATTTTGCCATGGTTTTTTACTGACAAGGAAGTGAGAATCAGCAGCCAAATCTCTACACCTAACATCCACAGCTACTCTCTTCCAACATCCCATCCTGTGTTTTCCTCTTTCTCTCCTCTCTCTGAGACTGAGGAGTCCAAAGTGCTTCTTTCTAAGCATCCTACCACCTGTCCACTTGACCCTACCCCTTCCCATCTTATGCAAGCTGCCTCTCCATCGATCTAACCTGTACTCACACACATTATCAATGCATCTCTCACAACTGGAAAATTTTCCAATACATTCAAGCAGGCTCGAGCAACCCAGTAAACCACAAGATCCTCCTGTCCACCCTCTCTGACCTGTGCATCACAGGAACTGCGCTTGGATGGTTTGAGTCACATCTCACTGGCAGATCGTTCAAGGTCTCCTGGAGAGGAGAGGTGTCCTAGACACACAAGCTGACCACTAGGGTTCCTCAAGGATCACTGCTTGGACCCCTCCTCTTCTCAATGTATACAACATCCCTCGGACCAGTCCTTGAGGCACATGGCTTTTCCTACCACTGCTATGCAGATTATACACAGCTCTACCTGTTGTTCCAGCCTGATGACCCTACTGTCTCAGCTCATATCTCTTCCTGCCTCTCTGACATTTCGGCCTGGATGAAGGAATGACACCTTCAGCTCAACCTTGCCAAAACAAAACTTGTGATCCCAGCCAACCCATCTGTTGACCACAACCTCACTATTCATCTTGGTTCAACTACACTAACACCAACCAGAACATCCAGGAATCTGGGAGTGCTAGTAGATGACCAGCTTAATTTCACTGCATACATCTCATCAACTGCCTAGTCTTGCAGATTCGCAATTTACAACATCAGGAAAATCAGACCTTTCCTGTCTGAATATGCTACACAGCTCCTGGTCAGGGCTCTGGTCATTTTCAGACTGGACTACTGCAATGCTCTGTTGGCTGGCCTTCCAGCTAACACAATTAAGCCACTGCAGATGGTTCAGAATGCAGCAGTGTGTCTGGTATTCAATCAGAAAAAAAGGGCTCATGTCACCCCACTCTTGATTTCACTCCACTGGCTACCTGTAGCTGCCCGCATCATATTCAAGGCTTTTGGCTTCCAGGATAGCCAGTGAAACCGTACCCTCTTACTTCAATTTACTTCTTCAGGTCTATGCTCCAACTCGCTCTCTGCAGTCTACGAATGAGCCTGGTAGTCACATCACAAAGAGGCTCAAAGTCTATTTCACAATCATTCATCTTCTCTGCTCCTTTGTGGTGGAATGAACTTCCAATCTCCACACGATCTGCTGTTACATTCTCAACATTCAAGAACCAGCTGAAAACACATCTGTTCCACGAGCACTTAACCAACCCACACTAATTGCATTTACTACTGCATTTAATGTACAAAAAACAATCCTTGTCTGTCTCTTTCTTCTGTGCTAGCATCTTTACTACTCCAGCCACTGTGAGAACTTGGCAGTCTTATACTGCTTATGTTAAACATTGTATGACAAACTGCTTGCTATGTGTCTCATTTGTAAGTCACTTTAGATAAAAGCATCTGCTAAATGACTAAATGTAATGTAAATGTAATTGGACGGTCAGTGGACCTTGTTGGAGAAGCAAAGTGAAATGCATAACTTGCAGCCAAGGACATGTGGCTGCCCTTTAACCCCAAATGCTAACCAGTCTAAGTTGGTCTTAGCTTGCCTGATCATGTTTACTGGTTTGAGACAGGTTTGTGTCACTTTTCAACAGTTCAGGATGAGAGACCTGTTAGACCAGCTGAAGACTGGCTTGGCTAGGTTGAGCTCAAAACAAGACTAGCAAAACATCTTAGGCTGGTTTAAGGTGTATTGTTAGAATTTATATTCTAGAAGAGTTTCTCTTTATGTAAGAAGCAATGCAAGTTATGTTGGAGACCCATTTAGAAAGCGTAGTCTCTTAGCATTCTTTGCTTTTGGTCAGTGTTATAAATGCATAGGCATAACACCAGAGGGTTGGAACCAGGAAGAGGGGTTCATAATCTGGGGTCCCTCATGACTGAAGTGCCTCTCTGTGCTCTGTTGTGTCTAAGGCCTCATTGAGGATCAGTGAGTCCTCAGGGCAGAGTTTCAATTGTCCTATGTTATCTCTTAATGGCATGGGCCATGTTGACTCCTACCAGTGGACAGCTGGTAGTCTATCATGGTCATTTATGCTCTTTGAAACTGTAGCTTCTCAAGCTACACACGGTTTATAATTTAAAGTAGTCCAGTCATGACAACTCTCAGAAAAGTTTGTATTATATTGATATAATTTTGGTATTGGCAGACTAGATCTGCTATGCTGCTGCTGCAGAGCAAGTATGAAGACTTGCTTCTGCTAGAATATACACAGACATGCTGAGTTAAGCAGGTGGACATGCTGCTGCTGCTGCACAATTAGACATAACATAAGGCATGCTGTATAGATCATGTAGGACATGCTGCTGCACAATTAGACTTGAATACAATACGCGAACAAACCAGGGAAGCTGCACAAATGCATAACACAAAAAAAAAAAAAACCCAACCAAGCAGATCTACCACCAAAACTTGTGTACTGCTGCTGCTCTGAAGATTAGTATGCGTGTATGCTTGCTAAAGCCTGGTTTATACTTGACAAAGCTGCTTGTTCGCAAGTGATGTCATCACAGCTGTCGCCTAGCCTTCGTGAGGCTCCATTTCACATGGTCATGCACATGCCCATTTTTTAAATTTTCGCACAGTGCTTCAATCCTATTGGACAAATTCCAGGAAAGGGGCAGGGCAGATGTGTCTCTGCTTTTGAGGCAGAGTAAAACTACTGCAAACAATGTTAAAAGAAGGTTTCTATAGTTTACTTGTTGCAGCTCCTCAGCTCGTGTTTAGAAAGACAAGTAAGCCTATTTATCTACTACCTTTTGTACAGTGAATAAAAAGGACTAAACAATACACTAGAGTTTGGTTTCATTTAATAATTGAATAGCTCTTGTTATTTTATACTGTATAAAATAAAAGCATTTTTATTAAAGTGTGTTTAAATGTAATTGGAGTTTAGCCACAGACAGACAGTGTAAATACCTACTAGTGTTTCTTAAGTGTTTTTGTTTTGTCACCTCTTGCATATGACCAGCGAACATGAACAATTTATTATCAGACCTGGCTTGGTAAATGTAAAGTTTAGCAAAGCACTTTTTTACTGCTGTTTCTTTCTGGATTAACTGATATATTTCTTGCACAGCCATCTGTTGTTTTGGAGAAGAGAGGACCCTGTGCGGTGCCAGGTGAAAATATAAACAAGTCTTAAATCTGAAGTATGTAATTTCTGCGACACTAGCACCACCGAATGGAATAAAAATGTGCAAAAATAATCAATGTTTTCAAAACAGCTTTCTGAATACCCCCGTTGTCTTCAGTTGTTCAAACAGTCAGATAGTCCTGTCTAATTGGGTCACTCAAAACAGGAAAATTTAATAGCGCCATAAAGACAAAGTGTTTACAGTTTTCGAGAAAATTCACCTATGAATGGCTTACTTATAGTTGTCTCTGCATATTAAGCTGGGATAGAAGAAAGTATTTTAACACTGAAAGTTAAATACTTCAGCTTTAAGTGTGGCTGTGCCACCTTGGCCAAATGGCATTACGCTAATGAAATCAGTCTCTATGTGTGGCTGGGCCAGCTTGGCCAAATGGCTTAAACAGCTATTGACCTGACTCATAATATGTACCTGGATCAGGAAAGCCCAGAGCTTATTTAACTAGTGACTTAAACTAGCTATGAATGGATTTATTTAAATTAATGACCTAAGTTATCGATGTGTGCCAGGCAAGATTTGGCTAATGCTTACGTTGTTAAAGACAGGCTTCTTTGTATAATGGCCAAAAGCTGCCCTTACCGTGCAAGCTGATAGAAGAAAACCCCAGCAACCACATAAGCAAATAGAATTTTCAGAGAAAAACTCTAGCAGAGTTTAATCAGAGCAATATTTTTGGGGCAGAAAAACGAGGTTTTTTGAACCTCAATTAGAGTGCCAGTATTAACCTTGAATAGTATAATTTATCCTAATGTATACACAACCCTAATTCAAAAATATAGTCATGAACAGCAGCATTTCATTAAATATTTTGCTATGAAAAGCTACTGTCACGCAACAAAAAACAAAACAAATTATGTTGTTGATCAGAATTTTAACCAGTGATATTTGAGAATTTACGTCTTTTTATATTAAAAGTGGCGTCTTTTTACATTTAATTTCTCTCTCTGGCTTAGAATCAAACCCCAATCAGTAAAGCATTACAAAGGCTACAAACTGTCCTACTAAATGGAAGAATTCCCTGGTGGTACTGTACCTAAAACATCTTGACACTGCTTTATTATTTTTTTTAATTTTAGAACTGGAAAAAGTCTCCAATTTCACAACACACACATGTGGAAAAGATTAAATTGCCCCACAATGCAATATTTTCTGATTGAAAATAGGCCTATCTTTATTTCCTGTTGTTCTGGTGCATTGCACAAACCATTGTCACAAAGAGAATGTGGATGGGCACACTTCTGCCTGTGGATGATTTGGGATGAAACGTTAAGTTTTTATCTACAGATATGTGTGTGCTACAACTGGGCCTCTACTGATATTTGACCTGCAAGCCTTGTTAAAAAAATAAAAAATAAAAACACAGCTCTTGACTCAGAAACATTTGGTTGAATATTGCTTTACATCTCTGCATCTCCGTACAGTTGGCTCATTCTTCTTATACAAACTGTTACAGTTCCCACAGAATTGAAGTATCATCTACCAGCTGCTGTTGTCTGATCTCACCACAGGTTTTAAATGTAATTTTGATTTGGGCTCGATACTGGTTACTTCAAAAAAAGAGTTCAGCACTTGTCTATTTCTAGGGGCTTTTTTGTACTGCTAGAAGACTCATGGTCTTTGAATAAGACATTACCCTCCACAATCCTTTGGTATTCTTCTGAAGGTTGCACATTTTCAAGGGAACTGATAACAGAAGCAGCAAATCAACTCCAAAACATCATAGAATTTCCATCATGTTCACCCGAAAGAGGGTTCTTTGCAGGTTGTGAAGGTGACCCTTGAAGGCAATTGTCAGCATACCCCTGGACAACAGCAATAGGAAGATTAAGTGCCAGTGCAGGGTGAAAAACAGATCAAACCCCAGAAAGAAGAATTAAGCACTTTCCTTGACCCTGGAGAAAGACCCAGTTACACTGTTATCCTTGCGTGATCAGTGTTTTAAACGAAACTTTTTCTTGCAACTTTGCCCTGACACAGAATGGGGTGCTAAAAAGGTGCAGTTGTCTAAACAGGCAGAAGAACTGATAATTCCTCTTGTTTCTGCATGCATCAGAGTAATGGAGATTTTATCTTACCTAGCAAGTAAATGGTCAGTGGCAACCCAATAGAGCGCCACAGTCTGGCTCCAGAAATAAAAAATCCCATTCATTTTTACCATAAAGGAGTAGATTTTAACTTATAAAACTTTACAGACAGACCTACCGTGAGCTCTGAGATTGTTCATTGATGGTACTGTATATGCTCCTGCAGTCCGTGTTATTTCAACTTTATTGTAAAAAATTAGGGCTGTCAATCGATTAAAATTTTCATTCTAATTAATTACATGGTATGCCGAATAATTAATCAAATTAATCACATATAGAACTATTTGCTGTGAAAGCCCCTCAAATAACAATAATTAAATTTATAATGATAAAAAAAAAAAAAATTAAATGGTTATGTTTACATAATTATAAATAAAACAAAATGTTATTAAAAATAATACAGATAATTAAAATGCATTTAATTATTGTGGTACACGAGTAAAGCATTAAAAAAAAGAGGGTAACACTTTAAAATAAGGTTACATTTGTTAACATTAGTTAACAACATTAGTTAACATGTACTATCAATGAACAACACTGTTACAGCATTTATTAATCTTAGTTAATGTTAATTTCAATATATACTAATACATTTTTCAAAACAAAAGTTGTGTTTGTTAACCTTAGTGGTAACACTTTACAATAAGGTTGCATTTGTTAACATTAGTTAATGCCTTAATTAACACTAGTTAATGCATTTGTTCACATGCACTAACAATGAACAACACTTATTTACAACATTTATTAATCTTAGTTCATGTTAATTTATACATATACTAACACATTTCTTAACATTAAAATATAAGTGAGCATTAGTTAATGCATTAGCTAACGTGAACTAAGAATAAACAACACCCTTTAACAGCATTTATTAATCTTGGTTTTTGTTAATGTATAGATATATTTATATATTTAATGTGAACTTACAAGGAACAGCGCCTCTTTACAGTACTTATTAATGTTAATTTATACAAAGGCATATAATAATAATAATAATTATATATATATATATATATATATATATATATATGATTTTGATAGAAGTAAGTGACAATTCTGTTCCTGTATGATATTTAACAAATATAAAATAATAATAATAATAATAATAATAATAATAATAATAATAATAATAATATATTTTATGGAGTTTTGTGAAACTTATTGTAAAGTAAAACGCAATTGAACCAATTAATACAATAGTAATGTTTGCTGACTCTTAATTAATAATAAATAATGGTAATAAAATATTCGTTGTGCACATTTATGAACATTATTGTTAAGTAGAAACCATTTTAACATCAATTAATGCGTTACTAATGTTTGTTGACTCTTAATTAATGATTAATAATGATAATAAAGTATTTACTTTGCATATTTGTGAACCTTATTGTAGTGTATTTCAGCATTACCTAATGTGTTATTAATGTTTGTTGTCTCTTTACTAACATTATTTAACAATAAGAAAACCATTAATTATGGGTAATGACAAATCTTATTGTAAAGTGAAAGTAATTTACATGAAACAAACCATTACAGGACATTTATAATACAGGATTAGGGCTGTTTTAAAGGCAAAGGTGGCCACACCAAATATTGATTTAGCTTTTTTATGTTTACTGGACTTTGTATGATGTTAATTGATGAATGAAAACTATTTATGGCATTATTTTTAAAGAAATCCTCACTATGCAATTTTTCACAAGTGCCTAAAACTTTTGCACAGTACTGTATGTATGTATATATATGTATGTATATATGTGTGTGTGTGTGTGTGTGTGTGTGTGTGTGTGTGTGTGTGTGTGTGTGTGTGTGTATGTATGTATGTGTATATATATATATATATATATATATATATATATATATATACACAATACCATTCAAATGTTTGGGGTCACTTGCCAGAAATGTTTCTCATGATCTTAAAAATCTTTTGATCTGAAGGCGTATGCTTAAATGTTTGAAATTAGTTTTGTAGACAAAAATATAATTGTGCCACCATGTTAATTTATTTAATTATAAAACGAAATTGAAATTGAAAAAAATAAAGATGAAATTGTTGACATGGACCAAATAATAAAGAAAAGCAGCCAATAAGTGCCCAACATAGATGGGAACTCCTTCAATATTGTTTAAAAAGCATCCCAGGGTGATACCTCAAGAAGTTGGTTGAGAAAATGTCAAGAGTACATGTCTGCAAATTCTAGGCAAAGGGTGACTACTTTGAAGATGCTAAAATATAACACAGTTTTCATTTATTTTGGAATTTGTTTAGTCACAACATAATTCCCATAGTTCCATTTATGTTATTCCATAGTTTTGATGACTTTACTATTATTCTAAAATGAGAAGAAAAAAAAAAGTGTTTCAAAACTTTTGACCAGTAGTGTACGTGAATGAGAATAAACCTGAAAGAGGAATGTTTCATTCACAATACACATTATGTAGTTTAGAGACAATTTAGAGACAGTGAATGTTACAAATTGCTATTTCTATTTAAATAAATGTTGTATTCTTAAACTTTTCTGTTTGTCCAAGAATCCTCTTGCAGCAATGCAGGTCTTTGGCACTAGCTGCTAGTTTAGGACCTGTGAGGAGTTTGTTTCTCAAACTAGAGACTGTGATTTACTTGTCTCTTTGTTGTGCATCTGACCATCCACTTCCCTCTCTATCCTGTTTTTTTCAAAACAGTAATGCATGGAATAGCCTTCATCTCTCTAAAACAATAGACTTTAAAAGAAAATAGAATTTCAGGAGAAATGTGTTTCTTTTTACCTATTTTTAAAACCAAAATTTGACTTGCAAGTGTAAAGCAACTTGTAAGAACTCAATACCTCAGCAAATGGGGAAAAGCCCACTGTATTGTGATGGTAGTGCAACCATTTTCAATTGTTCTAATAATGAGACATTTTTCTTGAGTATCAAATTAGCACTTTAAAATGATTTGTAAGAATAGGTGACAGTATATGTTTGCCATGACAGGTTAAGAAAAAAATGGAATAAATACCACTTAAAACAGTTATTTCAAACATAATAATTTGCAATTAATGATTTTGGCAAAATTTCCGATCAATTTAATGCATCCTTGGAGAAAGGAAGCATCAATTTCTTTCAAGAAAAAAAATTTCTTTGTGTCCTAAAAATGGAAACATATATACTATATATAATATAATTTTCATAAAGTAACGTAACGTAATTACTTGTAGTATTTCGGCAAACTACTTATTTACTCTTACTTGAGTCATAATATTTCTCAGTACTTCTACTTGTACTCAAGTAAATTATTTCTTCAGTAGAAGTACTTTTACTTAAGTAAAAAAAAAAAAAATCAGTACTCTTTCCACCTCTGACTAATACATTAACTAATGTTAACGAATGGAACCTTATTGTAAAGTGTTACCAAAAAGACAATACAAAAAGTGGCTTTAGAATCCAATCTATTGTTTATTTCCATATTATTAAACATAAGACTATCATTGTCCTACATTTCACAGAAATCTATTTTGTAATCAAATTCGTCTCTGTTCCATCACGTCATAAACACTCCGCTTTTAGGTCGATGTGTCAAGTTTTCTGAAAAAACTCATCTTAAGATCCCTGCATTCGAAATTGCACTCCATCAAGCTGTGTTTAAACGAAAGAACTTGTTCTCATAGGGTGCTTCTCGATTGGAAGGCTGCAACCGCGTTAGGCTGGATATTTCGGCTGCCACCAGAGCATGTGTGCAGAGTGGAGCGAGTTGTCGCTCCGCTCAAATATATGCTCATATGCGATTTGCTCAAGTCCAACGCTCAAGTTCAAAAGTCCAAAATGTTGGAGTGGAGCATCATGAAATGAGAAAGAAATTAGGCATAATTTCTTTGTCAACGTTCTTGTTTATTTTTTTTGCATCAGGTACAAAAAATTCCTCTTCATATTGGCATACGACCTAATATTTCATGTCGCAAAAAACAACTGCACAAAGACTGCCTTGATGTAGGCTACTTTAAAAAAATACCCTTGTTCTCTCTGCCCTATTTAGATGTGGTTATTTTATATGGGGACGTGGGGTAATGTAACAGCCTAATTACCAGAGCTTCTCATTTATTTTAATCCTGTGCTAATTGTTCATATCAGTAATTTTTCCTGACTTTTTGTGGTCTGCGCATTCGCGCGCCGGTAAAGATAATAGCATCTTTTACCGTGTGAATTGACATGTTGGTAAAAAGCCAGTGAATCTGCACTATCCAGCCTGTGAATGCTTTAACTCATTGTTTCTAAAATTCACCAAGTGTCTTAAGTGGATGTTGGTCATTGAGAAGACACCAGAAAATGTAAGACGCACTTCAAAACTTCATTTAACACTGGCTGTTGCATTTGGGTTGATGCATGAGAAACAAACGAGCATGATTTCTCTTGATTAGGAAAATTAGTAAAGGACGCAAGTGCTAATTTTGTGATTTGAGTAGAGTGAATGGGAAAAATTGTGTTAAGCCCCGCATTTCGCAACATTCCGGAGGGACAAATAAAATTACATAATGTGAAAAGATTGTCTATGTTTTTAATTCAAGAGTGTACTGTAGGATTACTGGCTTGCTAATGTAACCAGTTCTGTTGTATTTTGCCAGATATTTAAGTCATTTTCTTCTAATAATTCCAGATACATATGAACATGTTTAATACTTAATTGATAATTAATCAGCACAGCTAAATAGCATACATTTTCTGATGGGTCAGTTACGCTTGACAGCAGTGTGTAAAGGCAGTCGACACTCTCATCTCTGTGATTTATACAGACATCGCTTATCCTGTGCAAATCGACGGTAAACCTTACAGACATCCATGGAAGCCTAATAAAATTATTTTACTTTACAGACATATGTCCGGGATACTAATCTGTGTTTTAAACTGCCTCTGCGCTCTCACCTCACTGTAGTCTGTTGTTGGAATCGGCCCCTGTCACCATCAGCTCGCAAATCACACAGAGTTGAAACGCTGCCTCATCTCTGATAATCCACTTTGTTTAAAATCTTGGATCTAATATAGCCGCCAATAGCAGATATTTGTCAGTGTAGAAGCACATACATATTAATGTGAACACACGTGAAATGTAGTGCATTCTGTTTGGAGCGGAAAGTGAGCGCCTTGTAAGCGGCCGGAGCAGGGCTGAGTGCAGTCTCATGTAACGCACTCCTCACTCCAGTGAAATTCTGATTGCTCTGCTCACATGCTCTGGCTGCCACTTGTGAGGACACTTGGAAGGCAGCCTCGTTTTGCAGCCTTCGTTAGCCATATTTTGGAGGATGCATCAGGTGTATCCTACGTGGTGTTATTTAAAAAAAAGGGTGGAAAATGAGTAGCGTGACCGCGGAGGTGGAAACATTTATAACGCAGCTTACTTTCTCTTAATTTTTTATTCGCAATTGCAGCAATGACAATATGTAGAAAAATTTAAAAATGCAAATAGATTAGACAATACAACAAATTAGAAGATGCAAAGCATAAAAATAAATAAATAAAATTAATAAAAGGGAAATTACATTCATTAAAAAAGTTTTATAGTTTTTACAAGTCTAGGGTTCCATTTTTTTTTTTCATATTTGAAAGGGTTTAAATAAAAATTCTAAGATCAGTGTTGCAAAATGTATTATATTAAGGCTTTTTTTGAGTGACTCTAGCTTTGTGAATTAAACATTTGGCTAAAATAGGGATTAAGGACATATTTCTCGTTTTCTGAAGTATATGGGTTTTCTAAACAAAGTAAAACATCACATGGTTCTAAGCTTATGGTTCGCCATGTACACTTACTAGAACATCTCATTCTAGTGCTGAATCCTGAAGAGTCTAGCCTACAGCCTCCGAAGGACTGGTCTAGGAAGGACACAGCCTTACTAGGCTGCAGCCTTCCATTTGAGAAGCACCCATATTGTGCTGTTTGCTGTTGGTGTGTGTGGTTTGTTCTCTGTATAGCTGTATGCTGCCTATACATGTGGAGCTGTATTAGTGGAGTGGATGTGGAGTTCGATTACTGCCCCCTGGATAAAACAGGTGGTACTCCTAGCTTGAATTACCATCCAGGCACATGATTTATTGCTTTCATTTTTTAACGCAATATTTTGTATATAATTAATCGCACTGAATTAACGCGTTGAATCGACAGCACAAAAAAATAATATATATATATATATATATATATATATATATATAATGTTTTGTCGGAATTTGTGGAGTTCATTCAAATTGTTACAGCAAGACAAATTAATTTGTCTACATATAAAACATCAAACGACAGTTATGAAAATGAAACCATAATAAAGATGCATATACCTATTCAATGGTGTAAACTCCCATTGATGTGTCTTTAGCAGGCTTCAATGAGCATTAGAACGTGCAGTCCAAAAGTGTGCACATTTAGAGAAATATTGATGGGTTCTTGTTTGTTTATTTAAAATTTCTTTAGAATGAACTGTCATTAATTTCCATTTTCCACAAAATTATGTGTTGTATGCATCCAGAACAGGGAGGTCGCTGTTATGATTTGTCATGCAAAATATGGATATTAGAAGTTATTACAACATGCATAACTATTTTTAAACATAAAAATGTTTTTGATTAATGAAACGTAGTAAATAAATAAATACATGATTACGTAAACATATGGTTTGTCTATATTTACCAAGCAGCCTTTTGTATTTTTATATGTTTATTATATGCATTATAGAAAACACAGACAAGAGCTGTCATTGCAGCTGTCATTTGCTCCACGCTGCATATCCTATAAATAATCTGCTTTGACACATTTTATGAATGGAATCCACATTAGATCAGTAAAAGAAGCTGTTACAATCACTCGATTCTGATTGAAAGTGATATACTGTATATGCAGTAGATAATGTGTAATTTGTCATGTTTACATTCTGCATTCATGGCACTAATGCTAAGCTAATATTATTTGTGGCCATAATATGCACCTGTTACCCTATGTTATTGTATTTTATTATGAATTTTGCTCACACACACATTTTTCTACTTCAGTAACTGAACAATATGTTCCACAGGCTTGGACTGTTTCTGTGCAGTATGCTTAAACAGTGGAATAAGAAAGTAGTTCTATGCACAAAAGCATTTTAGAGACACAAACAAGTTTTAGTAGTGGAATATTTGAATGTTAAAACAATATCTTGCCTTACGTTTTCACCTTTTAAAAAATGTTTTTTTTAAAAAGATTTCCTTGTATCCCTGCATATTCAGAACACCGTCGCCTTTGCGCTCATGATTGCGCAAATTGAGCATAACACTGGTCAGAATGTTTCCAAACTGTGGAAGTGTAAAGATCTGATTGGGGGTTTGCAACTCTTGATATCTGGCATCCCCACAAACAGTGTTGGGTAACGTTACTTCTTAACTCGTTAGAATATTGCGTTACTCCTTTAAAAAGTAACTTAATTAATTAAAAAGTTATTTTTATGGAAAGTAAACTTTTGCGTAAATTTTTTCTCACAGCCATTGTTACAAGAAAATGTTTTCTCTTCTGCTATGCTATGCACTCCATACAAATAAGCCATGCATTGCATACAAGAGACATTACAGGTCGTTCTAGCTACTGTACAACATTCATGTCAAAACAACATAGTAAACAAACAGATATTTAGAAATTGCTGTAGGTCTTCATGTCATATATAAAGAATCATAAAGAATCAATAACATGAATATGGATTTTTTTTCTTTTCCCCATCAACATGGCAGCCAATTTGAATAATGAAGAATAACCACTGTCTTACCTAAAGCAGCAAAGTTCAACACTTGAGCCTGCATCATATATGTCATCATGTGCTGTGCCCATCGACAATGCCAGAGTCAACTTGAGATGTTCTTCAGAAATCAGGATAAAATTCAGTGGGGAATGCCAGTCTAACATGTTCAAGGAATAAGTCTGATGAATAAATGAATATTTTTCACTTAAGTCATCTCAGTGCATGCTTGTTTTGAGTTGATCCATGTTGAGTACAGACAGCAAAACTTTAAAGGCGCATTTTGATACAACTTGAATGGAATATTTTTTAATGCTACCAAAATGTCATAAAAACGGTTTGTTTCATGAATCAAACTACTTGTTTATTATAAAACATAAATGTAGAATATTTTTAGAAACTAAGTCATTTTCTCTGTGTACACAATCGATGTAGAACATTGCTCAGAGCCACTGATCCAGAGTCAGCTTTTCTCATCCCATTCTCCCAGTTACAGGGGAGCTGTAGCACGAAGTAGTTTGGCTGAATAAGTCAGTGAATTGAGCAAGTATTTCACCCTGTGTATCATGTCATGGCTAGTGAAAGACTAGTCCTATAATCCCTCTGCCTAAATGTGTTTACTGATTTTTTAATGCAGTGTGTATTAATGGAATAGTTCACCCAAAATTGAAAATTTGCTGATAATTTATTCACCCTCAGGCCATCCAAGATGTATCTGAGTTTCTTTCTTCATCAAAACAGAATTTAAGACTTTTAGGATTTCATTTCAGGCCTCCTCCTCTAAACAATGCAAGTGAATGTACTCCATTTTTTGACGGTCCAAAATGCATATTTAGGGTGCGTCAGAATAATCCACACGACAAATAAAGTTCTTCTGAACGCAAACGATTGATTATTTTGAGAAACAAAACAATACTTATATACTTTTTAACTACAAATGTTCGCCTCCGTACATCTCTGTGAGGTGCGCTCATGAGAGGGATGATGTAAGCTCGTTGGTAAGGTCACGCATCAACATGTTGTGAACATTTGTAGTTAAAAAGTATATAAGTATCGTTTGCATTCAGAAGAACTTTATTTGTCGACTAGAGTCGTGTGGATTATTTTGATGCACCCAAAATATGCATTTTGGACTGTCAAAAAATGGAGTACATTGAAATGAAATCCTTAAAGTCTTAAATTCTGTTTTGATGCAGAAAGAAACTCAGATACAGATCTTGGATGGCCTGACGGTGAGTAAATTATCAGTACATTTTCATTTTTGGGTTAACTGTTCCTTTAACACATGAATCAACTACGTTTCACTCAACCGAATGTTGACCTTATATTACTCTAAAACACGAAAGTCAACATTCGGTTGAGTGAAACATGGTTGATTCATGTGTTAATACACAGTTGATTGATAGGCGATGTCTGTATCTAAAAGGTGATTGGCGCTTTTACCTGCAAGGCAGCACTTCCTTTCTGCATCCATTGACTGTTGGGTGCTAGAGCTTCTTGGTTGGGCGTTTCAATTTCTCCCATTCATTTAAATAGAAGTGACTCTTCTCCCAGCTAAATAGTCTCTGGTGTCACACTCTATAGAACAACAATGGCAATCATGCTCTACATCTCCTCCCCAAAGTCTGCACACTTTTACTCCTGATTTCTCACATACAGGGACAGTAGAGGTGTACAAAAGCAATGTGTTAATCTTTTAAAAATAACTCAGATATTATGTTCTAAAATAAAATAAAAAAAATGTTACTTTACTTGTTACTCAAAATAATCTGATTACTTAATGCATGTTACTTTTATTGGTTTACCCCCAACACTGCCCACAAATATCTAAATATGCGTGGCTCTTTGGAATATTACATTTTAATCGACAGATCATATGTAGAGAATTAAAATATTTTATTTGCACTATAAGTACATGGCAATTGATCTTAAAGGGATGTTAAGGGGGGAATGGTGGTTTTAAAAGGGGGATGGTTTGTCATTTTTTACAACAAGGGGGATGGCATCCCCTCGCATCCCCCCTCAACTCGAGCTCTGGATTACATAATTCGCAATGCTTCATAGGACTGCATTTCATGTCCTCATGAAAGACATTTTTTGTCTTTCTGATTTTTTGCTTCAAATAAAAGTTTGTCATTTTGTGATTCACCTCAGAGATGATTGGTTTGGGTCATGGCTTAGAACGCTTTAATGAAAGACTTTGAAATCTCCATGGAAAAAGATTTGTAGGAAAAACATTTCTACCAGAAAGACTCAGAATAAATTAGAATAATCATGATATGGGGTAGAAAATTTTCCTTTGGCCTAACCCCGTCCTACGGTTCAGCATTCAGAATTTTTGCTCAAACCATCAGATCCTGCCGGAAGACGATGATGGCAGGGGAGAGGAACTTACTTCAAAAGGAATTTAGGCCTAATTAAAATTAAACCCCAAAGAAGAAATAATTATATGAAACACACAGGATATGATTAAATACACATTAACCTAAGAAAGTGTACGTAGTGACATTCTAAAGAAGCATAAACTAGCTTGTGTGAATTGCTGGCCCAAGCAAAAGGATAAGCACTGATGTTAAGAAACGTGCAAAGGATGCCTAATACTTGTGCACTCCTTGATAAAGCGAGAGTCCTGCACACACCTTGCTTTGATCATGCAATACCCATGAAAAGGATAACCAAAGCATTTGACCTGTCTGAGCCCTGAATTGGGTGAGCATTGGTTGTGCAATACCCTTGGAAAGGATAACCGGTGCTTAGCTATGCGTCCGTGCCCTGTTAGGGTGGGCACTGTTAGTGCAATACCCTTGAAAAGGATAACAATGACGTGACTGAGCCCTGAATAGGGCAGACATTGGTTGTGCAATACCCTTGAAAAGAGCAACAATGTTTTGTGCTTTGATGGGAAAGGGGGCATTGTTTGTGCAATATCCTTGAAAAATATAAATGCTGTTTTTTTTATTTTATTTGCATTATTGTGACCTACACTAACAAAAAAACAAAAAAAGGGTTACCCACGCAACAAGAGGAAAAGCAATGTCTGGAAAATATAAGATGCAGATCAAGAGGACGAGAGAATTCGATGTTTGAAACTGAAGCCTGTGTCAGACCCACCAATGTATGTATTGTATGTGATGTGAAGCATCCATCGATTGAACAGTAGACATCCAAAAATAATAGCAAATAAAAAAATTTAAAAAACTATTTTGAACTCTTACGAAAAGGGTGGTGTAGTTGGAGCAATACCACTGGAACTTGGATTTCTAAGCTTGCATTGCTAAGGCTTGCAAAGCTTCTAACCTTGTAGATGGGTAAGCACTGCTTTTGCAATACCCTGCAAAAGACAATTATGCTTTACCATCATTTATTTATTGATATTTGAACAAACCACCAACACCAAAACTACCTTCACTTATCTGCTACTAAAAGGTTACTGCCCGATGAGGACCACAGGAATAACTGCATAGATATAGAACGATTTGGCAGAAAACACACCACAGTTGTGGTGTCTTGGGACGCTAGTCTCAAAGACACGCTGCAGTTGCTGCATTTGGACAGCACATTGCACTGTTTAGGAGAAGCTGTGGAATGGTTTACCACTGTCTGTTAGGTCCTCCACTTCTATAGGTTTAAAACCCACCTCAAGACTCATCTGTTCTCTTTGGCCTTTGAAACGTATGGCCATTTTTATGTTTTGATATTTGGTTTTAATGTTTGGAAATGTTTGCGTTTAACACTGTTTTGTTTGATCTTAAAATGTTAGTCTATACTGTAGTTTTTAAAGTGCTTATAAATTTGATTATATGTAGATACCCAGGCTTTGCTGAAGTCTGTCAAAAACCAACACATTGATTCATGACGTGTGAAGCTTAAATCAACTAAATAAACACTGTATCTGCTTCAAAAGAGCACTATTCCAGATCAGTGAAATCCTACACAGAGTGAAAATGCTAATCACTTACCTAATAAGATGTTGACAGCAGGTGTTGAGAACCATTTAATAGAAACGTTTAACACGCTGCCAGAATAGAACCAGTACAGCAGCTCAAAAGAACAATATCATTGATACTGCAAAACAACCCTGTTAAATGTATTGAACCAAATTAGCCAGGTACACTCTAAATAGATGACTGACCAACTTAATATTAAAAATTACAATTCAGTGTACATCCATAAAAGCTGAAGGTAACTGTCAAAACACCATGACAAATGCCATTGACAAATTCTCCAAAAGATTAGATGTCAAAAGCATTACAACCACTCCACAGTCAAAATAATTAATATAGCATTCATTTGCAAAAATCTCACACATGGACCATAGTAATAAACACCATGGCACAATCAACCATGCAGTAGTTAAATGCAATTATTAGGTTAGCACAATTAAAAGGCCTAGCACTACCAGCACGAGAAAATAAACATCTGCAAATGTCATGAATTGCTGTAATAGATAATAGAAAGGGATATCATGAACACACAGATGGATCTTTGAACCCAATAGCAGGAGCTTTATTGAAGATGGTAAAACACACAGGTGAGTTAACAGCAGATGGATGATTAGATGACTTCTTGTGGTGACGGAGTTCATTTTTATAGGAGAACTGCAGACACAGCACCACACAGAGCCGTAGGAAGAAGAAGAGCGCTTGAGGAGATCAGGGAGAAGGTATCGAGGTTTCAGACGAAGATCAACGTGAGTATATACACAAATTGATAGCAGGTAAGTCCAAGTGTTCCTTGCAGAGACTAGACAACGACTGAATGGCAGAGGTAAGTATTTATGGAGTGAATGTGATTGTGTGTGTGATTGAGATCAGGTGTGTGTGATTAATTGTCCGGGGAGAGAGAACGGAGTGTGGAATGAGTGGGGAAGTCCAGTGTAGATGTGACAACATCAGGAATTTAACATTTAAATATTATCTAAAATGACCAGACAATAAAATTAAAACATATAAATTATTTAATAAGAAAGAAGCATAGAAAAATGCCTTGGAAGGGAGTTTCATGACTATTTGAATATTAATCATGACTTAAAGTCAAGGGACATATTTGTCACCATATTTGAAATGACCCGGGCATACTGCTCTGTTATTTGAGTCTAATTCAGTAATTTTGTTTCGCAACATCCTACCACTTAGGAGTCAGAAGGCATACAGCAGCATATGAGCATTTCCCTTTAAGAGATCAGCGTACATAAACATGAGAACTCAAAATCTCTTTGATTTCATGTGCGATTGGAGTGACAAGTGCAACACGAGACATATCATGAACTTGGAGGTAATCAGACCACGTACACTGAAGTACTATGCATAATCAACATGTATGAATATTGAAACTGATTTCCCAATGCAGGAGTATAATCAGGCATGCAAACACTAGATATGTTTCAATCAGCTTCAAGATTGAGGTGGATACATTTTTTAATCAATAAGAAGAAATGCGCATAAACTATAATGGAAACTCATTTACCGAATAAACTCTTATTGAATTTGTTAGGAATAAATGTTGCGCATCAAAAAGGTCATGTGACTGAATAACTCGTTCATAACTGGGCTAACCAGCGGACCAATCATCATATCTGAAATGTTGCTCTGGTCATCCTGAAGTAACGGTGTCCAGAAAATTCAAAGCCTACAAGAGTTTGCAGAGCAAATAAGTCGGAAAAAAAAAACTTCTGTACGGAAGAAGTTTATTGACACTTTTGAAAAATATCTTATAGATCCACACGGTATAGTCATAATATGGATGAACGCACATAGAGTTGCAATCAAACATTTTCAACCCCCCTGACCAGCAATACATTCTGGTGATGTGAATTAAAACACATCAACTAAAACAGTCAAAGTTTTTAATACACATTTGAGTGATTTTGAGAACAAAGAGTTCAGTTTACCCACATTTTTTAATAATAAATTACTAATTCTCTCCACAAATGTCATGTCAAAAATATTCAACCCCCAAAGTCAATCATTTGTGGAGCATCCTTTATCCTTAATAACAGCAAATAAATGTTTCAGGTAAGTGTTCTCAGGCTTCGGACACCTCTCTATTAAAATTTTTACACATTTCTCATGAGCAAAAGCTTCCAGCTCATTGACTTTCTTTGGTTTCTGTGCTGCCACTGCTTCCTTGAAATCCCAACAAAGGTTTGCAATGGGATTTTAATGATGGACTGAAATGGCCATTTAAGGACATTCCACAACCTATCCCTGAACCAGATTTTGGACAACTTGGATATATCCTTGGTGTTATTGTCTTGCTGGAAAGTCCAGTGATCAACGAGCTTCAATTTACACGCTGAAGGCATCACATTTTTCATGCCAAAATGGCCTGATACCTGAAAGAATCCATGGTGTCAGTCCCATAGTCAAGATAGCCATTTCCTGCAGCTGCAAAACACCCCCATAACAGGACTGACCCACCTCCATGCTTGACTGTGAGGATGGTGTCGTTCTTGTCATCACCTTGTCATCTTACTCCAGACGTACTGCTGATCCATGGGTCTAAAACTCATTTTCAGTTTAGTGTCATACATCTATGAAACCTTCTTCCAGGACTCCACAGGTCTTTCCTACTGCTTTCCTATTACTTCTTGAATATTCAAGTCAACATTTCCCTTGGTGAAGTTTTGCTTTCTTCCACACCCCAAGAAGGTTGCTGTTGTACCATATTTAAATGTATGAATGGTGCTGCCAACTTTGTCAATTGGAAATTGAAGTGCCTTGGAAATATACTTTTAGCCATGACCTTTCTTGTGTAATGAAATAATCTCCTCTATTAGCTTTTGAGACAGCTTATTTTTAATTGCATTTTTTGCATAGATATACATTTTTGCTTACAACGCTAAACTTAAATTTTTAAAACTTAAATAAGTGCCATTGCAGATTGATGACTTAATTTTGTTTTAAAACAATTACTTGTGTAGCCTTACATATTTAAGAAACAGCTACATGCAGTAGTGGTTGAATAATTATGACTTGGCTGTATTAAAAAAAAAAATCCTTCTATTTACAAATATTAGGCTACATATTTACACTATGACTTTGAATGTGTCACTCAACTGAAATAGATGTAAAGTTTAAAAATTCTGGGTCATCAGAAAAGCTTACCTTTGTAAATCCTTACTGTCTTGGGGGGGTTGAATAATTTCGATTGCAACTGTATATAGCACTACCAGAAGTGTGTAATGCGCTGTCGCTCCCAAGCATGAGACAAAGTTCTTTAGAGTGTTTTGTCTGCGTGCTCTAAACCACAAGTATTTTTATTTTTTTAAACATTCACAGTGGCTACAATTTCTCCGGAAGTGACGAACACCCTTGGATGAAAACACGGCTTTATTCGCACATTGTATTTGCAATATGTTTTTCCGCATACATTAAATTACAAAGATACTGTTGATATGGGCAATGAAAACCTCAACAACACTTACCCGCATGACACACCGCCACACTGGAAAAACATAGCAAGTACACTTGAAAATGAAACCTTGCTGCTTGAAAAGCCATACTGATATGAATATATGATGAAGAGGGAATTGAGATCATTGATAGCAAAACCTAAACCCCAACGACCACCAGCTAGATGTATTTGACAAATTGTTCCCCCAAGAGAAGAAAAAACCTTTGAACTTGCATGTCTTGCTGTTGGGACCAGCTGCATAGATGAATGCGAATGTCTAGGTGAGTAAACCAGCAATGCATAATCCAAATATGAAGCGATTGTTTGCTTGAAAAGCAATGAATGAAGATTATGCGAGTGAGTGAAACCAGTGCGCATGACAAACGATGAACGAAACCTGCTGAACTTATAAAGCAGATGCTGAATTATAATTGGATGAGATGGGGAGAGTCACGTGACACCATGCGAGGATCGGACGTGTGAATGGCAAGCTCTGTGTACTTTGCTAGTTTTAATACCTTTTATGACATAAACCGGTGAAATTCATTACACTTTGTTCAATAACTGTTCTAGGACGACAATATGTCAAAGAATTCAAAATGCTTGGGCTCTGGAGACATTAAAAGACACTTACATGCTCAAGCTGACACCCCCGGACAGGCCACGGACCAAGGAGTCGATTTGGTCAGGGAGATGAGGGAAATGCGGCGAGAGAAGTTGAACATGTTGGCAATGCTGACAAAGGTTGTTGCTGACTTTGAGGATCTTGCTGTAATAAGTCAGTCGATCACTGCCATGGAGGCGAAATTTACTGATGTGGTCACAAGTGGTGGGGATGTTCAGAAACGGATAGATTATCTGGAGTCATCGGAGAGGGAATTATCTGCTAATCTGCTAGCGACTAAGGTGGATTTGGAGCATGTCTGGGAAAAGTTGGAGGACATGGAAAACCGTAGCCGGCAGAATAACATCCATATCATGGGAATCCCTGAGGGAGCAGAGGGACAGAATATGGTGGAATTCCTGGACGGGCTCTTTCTGAGTCTGCTCGACATAACAGGCCATAAGTTGGAAATCGAGTAAGGTCACAGGGTTCCGGCTCAGCGATCTGCTGAGGGAGACAGGCCCGATCAATTCTAGCCAAATTTCTGAGATCATCTGATAAAGATCTTGTGTTACGCGAGGCGAGGAGTAAAGGAAGGCTTTCTTGGAAGAACCACAGCATTTTCTTGTTCCCAGACTTTGCGAACTCGACAAGAGAGAAACGTGATCGATTCAAGGAATGCAAGAAACTTTTACATCAATGGAAGGTCGCTTTTGCACTGATATTCCCGGCCAAATTGAGAATAGATGCTAAGGATGGCCGTAAAACATTCACATGCCAACAGCAAGCGATGTCCTTCATAAAGTCAATGGAGTAAGTCATATTGTGGTACTCATGTTGCAACCAAATGGACCGGCTCACTGAACATTCGCTTGACTGTTTGAAGATTCTGCACGCTCTTTTTGTGCTGGTTCTGCCTAGCAGCTGGAGTTTATTTTGTAGAGCAACACACCTTTGAGACGGTTTTATGGATGAATCTACATGCTCTTTGTGCTTATTCCGCCTATCGGCTGGAGTGTATTTTGTGGAGTATTTCTGGCAAAGTCATTGGAGTAAGTTATTTGCTTACTCTCATGTTGCAGCCGAGTGGGCCGGCTCACTGAACATCCGCTTGACAGTTTGAGGAACTTGCACGTTTTTTTTGGTTGGTGCCGTCTATCGGTTGGAGTTTATTTTGTGGAGTATTTCTTGCAAAGTCATTGAAGTAATTTGCTTGTACTCATGGTGCAGCCAAATGGACCAGCTCACTGAACATCCGCTTGACAGTTTGAGGAACCTGCATATTTTTTTTGTGTTGGCACCGCCTATTGGCTGGAGTTTATTTTGTGGAGTATTTCTTGCAAAGTCATTGAAGTGATTAAGTCATTTGTTGCACTCATGTTGCAGCCGAATGGACTGGCTCAATGAACATTCGTTCGACTGTCTGAAGAATCTGCCACTCTTTTTGTGCTGGTTCTGCCTTGCGGCTGGAGTTTATTTAGTAGAATAACACACCTTCAGGACAGTTTTATGGATGAATCTACATGCTCTTTGTGTTTATTCTGCCTATTGGCTGGACTTTGTTTTATAGATTATATTTTGCTGTGTAATTCTGTCTCACAAAATGTGTAGAAACACTGGATTTGAGCAATCCGACAGTTTCGGATTGAAGTTTCATTGTTTATTTCCTGTTCCTGTTTCATTGCCTTGTCATGTGATCTGTTTCCTCATGTGATCCTCTCTTGTTCCATGTGTTTTGTTCTCATTGGTTTGTATTCATGAGTCTTGTTATCTTGTTATCAGTTCTGTTATGTCATTGGTTCATGTGGTTATTGTCTTGTTATCTTGTTATTAGTTTAGTCTTGTTATTGGTTTGTTTCATTGTCTTGTTATCAGTTTTGTATTTTCATTGGTTGTCTTTAACTTGTTAACCAAGTCTGTGTATATATAGCCCTCATGATCTCTAGTCCTGGGTTGAGTATTGTTGATGTAATGTTGTCGTTTATGTTTGTTTTGGATTCGCATTTTTGGATTTATTGCACTTTCTAAAATAACTTCACTTGGGTTCTCACTTCATCATCTCCTCGTCTGTTCCTGTCTTCAGCCTATCCTGCCTTGCCCGAACATTACAGAGAGCAAGGTTGTCGCGGGGGCTCTCGTAGGTGTGCATGGACTGTTTGAGTTTGGAGGGATGGACGCCAGTTGGCGCTGTCATGCACGGTGTTAATGTGCAATTTTTTTTTTTTTTTTTTTTTGTTCTAAGGGATATTTGGGGTTTGATTGTTACACTTAATTTTGGAATGTGGTCTTTATAATCTTGTCTTTGACACACAATCTTTTTTTTTCAAATGTTAATGAGTGGATTGTCTCTCTCCACGTGGAATGTGAATGGGTTGGGGCACCTCTTAAAGAAGGAAGTTATTTTTCTTAAGCGTAAGAAATGTGATGCAGTGTTTCTTCAAGAAACGCACTTTTCTCTGCAGGAAGCTGAACAATTTGGAAAGATATGGGGTGGGCATTTTGTTATAGTGCTGGCTCGAGTAAGAGCAGGGGAGTCATTATACTGATAAGTAAACATCTACAATTCAAATGTCTCAAACAGAGTAAAGATAAATTAGGAAGAGTCATTACTGTTTTAGCTGAAATTCAGAGACAAAATCTTATTTTGGTTAATATTTATGCACCTAACGTCGTTGATCAGGGCCTTTTTTTTACAGATCTTGAAGGGATGTTGCAAGCTGCTGTCACCCCTCTTGATATAATATTGGGAGGAGACTTTAATATTTTGATGGACTCAGTCCTTGATCATAGTGAAGCAAAAGTGCGCAAGCCCCCTAGAGCAACTTTGATGCTTCACAGAATTTGTAAAAATCTTGGTCTTACAGATATTTGGAGACTTTTAAGCCCATCTGGTAGGGACTATACATTTTGTATAGAAATATTTTAGTCTCAGATCACACCCTGGTTGTTTAGAGGTGTTACCACATACTGAGAAAAAGAAATCATATAGTTAGCGCTTTAATGTATCCCTTTTGCAAAATCCTAAAGAATTCTGAAATGCGAAAGGCTGAAATCAGTGTCTACATGGAGACCAACTGGTCCTCGGTATCCTCTGTGGGTGTGGCTTGGGAGGCACTTAATGCTGTATTTAGGAGCCGGATCGTACAGTATGCCTCATTCACCAAAAAATCTAAAGCACAAGAACTCGTGGAATTGGAAGGAAATATTAAAAGTGCAGAGGCAGAGCTGAAGTGCCGAATGTCATCTAATGGCCTCAGAGAATTGACCTGATTGAAATACAGATATAATACTATTTTGTCGTGGAAGGTTGAGTTTTGGCTATTCAGAGCAAGAAAGTCATACTTTGAGTTGGGGGACAAAGCAGGGAAGCTTCTGGCTAGATATATAAAACAGAGAGAGTCTTTCTACCATATCCTCAGTGAAATCTGCTGGTGGTGAAATATTTACCTCGGCCATTGATATTAATAATGCTTTTAACCCTCAATGGTCGACGGACGCGCCGGCGCGTCCTGCTGGATTTTTTCCTCATAAGAGCA
The DNA here is from genome assembly GCF_019703515.2 of Myxocyprinus asiaticus. Taxonomy (NCBI): domain Eukaryota; kingdom Metazoa; phylum Chordata; class Actinopteri; order Cypriniformes; family Catostomidae; genus Myxocyprinus; species Myxocyprinus asiaticus. The sequence continues at coordinate 3,938,314 of NC_059377.1, forward strand.
GAAACAACTTAAAATACTTAAAAAGTTTTTGGGCATACAGATAAGATTAAGACATCATTACACCATGTTCCAAATTATTATGCAAGTAACATATCAGTAGGATTTCATTAAAATATACATTCAGGTTTTAGTTTTTCAAAGAAAGTGTTTGTTTGTTTTATTTCTCATATGTTTTAAGATAACTGTTATCAATCTCAGACAGGTTAGTTAATTAGTTTGCCAGGTGATCTTAGTTAAAGGGAAACCTACTTAAAGAGGTTGTTCCACATTATTAAGCAAGTCACAGTTCTCATGCAATATGGGGAGGAAGAAAGATCTTTCTGAAGATGAAAAGCGTGAAATAGTGCAATGTCTTGCAAAAAGCATGAAAACAATTGATATATCGTGAAAACTGAATAGAGATCATCGAACTGTCAAAAGATTTGTGAGTGATTCACAGCACAGAAGAATTCGATTAGATAAAGGCTTATTAAAAAAGGTTTCTTTCAGACAAATTAATGTTATTAAAAGTGCAGCTATAAAAAAAAAGCCACTGTTGAGCAGCAAACAGGTATTTGAAGCTGCTGGTGTCTCTGGAGTCCCAAGAACCTCTCGATGCAGGATCTTTCAGAGGCTGGCAGTTGTGCGTAAAGCTGCATTTCGGCCACCCCTAACCAAAGCTCACAAAGAGAAACATTTGCAGTGGGCTCAGAATTACATGAAGACAAATTTTCAAACAGTTTTATTCACTGACAAATGCCGTGCTACACTGGATGGTCCAGATGGATGGAGTTCTGGATGATTGGTGAATGGCCACCCTGTTCCAACAAGACTGAGATTTCAGCAAGGAGGTGGTGGAGTGATGATTTGGGCTGGAATATTGGGAAGTGAGATGGTAGGTCCTTTTAGGGTCCCTGACAGTGTCAAAATGACCTCTGCAAGATATGTGGAGTTCCTAACAGACCATTTTCTGCTATGATATATAAAGAAGAATCGTGCCTTCCAAAATAAAATGATTTTCATGCAGGACAACGCACCATCCCATGCTGCAAAAAACACCATTGACTCCTTGATTGCTATGGGTATAAAAAGAAAATAAATCATGGTGTGGCCACCATCATCCCCTGACCTCAATCCTATTGAGAACCTGTGGAGCATCCTTAAAAGGAAGATCTATGAGGGTGGGCGGCAGTATACCTCCAAACAACAGCTCTGGGATGCAATACTGGCATCCTCAAATGAAATACTGGCAGAAACTATACATGGACTTACAAGTTCAATGGATGAGAGAGTTGTTGAAGTAATCTCAAAGAAGGGCTCATATATTAATATGTAACTTGAACTGTAAATAGGTTTTTTGTTTTAAATTGTGTTTATTTTTTTGAAAAATGATCTGTCCATGCAGCACATATGATAGATTTCTGTTTTGAGTTCATTATAACCCATTGAATGTTTTCAAAGTGCATTCTGCATAATTTTTTGGAACAACATATTTTGTGTTTTTTTCAAAATATCAATAAAGCTGTTGACATTATCAGTTCTTTCACATGTAATAACATCCATATTGTAAAATAATTGCTGAGGATAAAATAAAATCCTTAATCATACTGACTGTTTTGGAAAAACAAACAAAAATGGCGTGTGCATAATAATTTGGAACATGGTGTAGCGACTATAAAGGGTCTACTTTTATTTGTGTACACTCACAATAACAACAAAACCTTGTGCTTTTGTAAAATAAAGAAGATAAACAGGGTGCGCTTTCAGCCGTCTCTGTCTCCGCCAGCATCTTTCTGAAACACGTCACGAAAATGAACTGAAACTCCGCGAATACTTATCAGACAAACATGAAACATATGTCTAAAAAAAGCTTAAAATGTCTACTTTTAAAGAAAACAATTCAAATTTAAAACAAATATTCTCCTGCAATGTAATCTGTATTAAACAAAGCAATGTACAGTTTCTCCTGGCTCAGCTAATTATCGCTAATGAGATCATACCCACCAGCAGAGGGTGTTCATACGGTAATGTGCTGAGACGATCAATGCAAATGGTAAACGCCTCCAACAATACCTTAAATAACATGAAGTTCATCATCCGATTCATTCACTTTCCTGCGCATTTGGAAGATGGCATGCTACAGAGGTGAGGAATCTCCTGAATAGTGACGAAGAGTTCACATTTTCCTCAGAAGAAGAGCGGGACTCCGATGAACATTTGAAGAGCGACTTGATCCAGCCGAGGATACAATTTCGGATGAGTAAGTCTTTATTTACATTAGTTGACGTGCTATTTTATATAAACATGTACATATTTTACTTGTTGGACTATTTCCAGAGTTGCCAGCCAGTATTCAAAGTATTGAAATTTGAAATATGTCATAATAGGCACGTTTTAGTTACATTTTAAATGTTGTTTCGGCTAAAGCAGGTATTTAAATTGTATGCTGCATGATATAAATATGATATGTAATATGATATAAAATAATATTTAGATTATATTTTAACTAGTGTTTATGCTGCCTCATTATCATCAACGAAGCTTGTGCTTGCAAATATCTGTTCGGGTGTAAATGTGTAAAATGTGCTGTAAATATACCCATATTAGAAGATCAGCATATTATAATGATTTCTGAAGGATCATGTGACACTGAAGCCTGCAGTAATGATGCTTAAAATTCAGCTTTGATCACAGGAATAAATTGCATTTTACAATATATTAAAATAGAAAAGTTATTTTAAATTGTATAAATATTTCACAATATCACTGTTTTTGCTGTATTTTGGATCAAATAAATGCAGCCTTGGTAAGCAGAAGAGACTCTTTTAAAAACATTAAAAAATCTTACTGATCTAAAACTTTTAAACGGTAGTGTAGGTCTAAAGTTTTTAAGTAAAGTCTTTATGTAAAGAAAATATATAGTCAGATTACTTCTTTTAACTTATACTTGATTTTGTGAATAAGCTACAAACAATACATTCAATCATTAAGTCTCCTCACATTCATTCTCTCTCAGGGGAGGGGCCTTTGTCTCCTCAGGTGTGAATCACATCAATATTCGTGATCATCCATGCCTCCTCGCATATGGCCTTTCTAACACTAAAAGTGTCTTACAAAAGTTAAATGTCTATATTGTTTTGTATGAAAGAGTGATCAGGATGGTTTTCACAGCATTTTGTAGCAAAAACTCTAGACTACAAGATCCAGTACTCAAAAGTATTGTGAACAAATGTTTATTATGTGTTATATGGCCTTATTTCAGTGACTTAAAATTTTAGTTTTTTCAAAAACCACGCATAAATGTTATTTTCTCACAAATACAAACATGTACATACATGTTGCTCACATATTATTGTAGCCCAGTTTGTGCTGAATACAGTGTTATCAGACTTTAGCCATTAATATATTTTTAAGCAACTGAAAAAAGCACAAATGTCAAGGCATGTCAAAACTTCTCCAGGGCCCAAAACACCCTCAGACCCCAGAGGGTTAAAGAATTCTATCTTGATCTCTGTAGTTCCACATCTTGTCTACTGATGAAGATATTAGAAACTTTGTGGAACCATTAGAACTTCCTAAACTGACGACTAAGCAAAAAAATTATCTTTATTCTGAGATAAACTTGGAAGAGTTTGGCAAGGTAATTAAGGCCTACAGGCAAGGCTCCAGATCCAGATGGCTTTGCTGCTGAATTTTTTAGATCTTATGCTACAGAACTGGTCCCACTTTTGCTAGAAGTTTATACAGAATCATAATAGAATGGAAAGCTAGAGGCCTGGGTAGCTCAGCGAGTATTGATGCTGACTACCACCCCTGGAGTCGCGAGTTCGAATCCAAGGCGTGCTGAGTGACTCCAGCCAGGTCTCCTAAGCAACCAAATTGGCCTGGTTGAGTCACATGGGGTAATCTCCTTGTGGTCGCTATAATGTGGTTATAATGTGGATGCCGTGGAAATAGTGTGGGCCTCCACACGCGCTAAGTCTCCGTGGTAATGTGCTCAACAAGCCATGTGATAAAATGCACGGATTAACAGTCTCAGACGCAGAGGCAACAGAGATTCGTCCTCTGCCACCTGGATTGAGGTGAGTCACTACACCACCACAAGGACTTAGAGAGCATTGGGAATTGGGCATTCCAAATTGGGGAGAAAATCAAAAAAAAAAAAAAAAAAAAGAATGGAAAGCTTCTGCCAACCATGACACAGTCCCGGATCAGTCTGATTCTTAAAAAGGACAAAGATCCAAGCGAGTGTAAGAGTTACTGTCCAATTTCCCTGATCCAGTTAGACTTTAAAATTTTGTACAACATTTTGGCTAACTGATTAAGTAAAGTTATGAAATCTTTTATGCATATAGATCAGGTGGGGTTTATTCAGGGCTGTAGCTCTTCTGATAACATTAGGCGTCTCATCAATATCATGTGGTCAGTGGCGAATGATCAGACTCCGGTCACTTGACGCCGAAAAGGCGTTTGATATGGTAGAATGGGATTATCTTTTAAAGATTTTGGAAATGTACGGGTTCGGGAATACTTTTATTGGTTGGATTAAGTTACTTTATAGACACCTGGTAGCGGCGGTACAAACAAATGGATTAATTTCAGATTATTTTACTCTGGATAGGGGCACCTGGCAGGGTTGTCCTCTTTCCCCATTATTGTTCTGTCTTGCCCTGGAACCATTAGCAGCCACGATAAGAAAAGAGGATGATTTTCCAGGGGTTGTGGTGGGAGATGTGGCGCATAAGCTTTTGCTTTCTGCGGATGATATTTTATTATTCATCTCCGACCCAACTAGATCTATGCCTTGCCTCCACAGAATTATTAATTCCTTCCAGTGGCCCAAACAGGGCATTAAGTATTTGGGTATTTTATTCCCAGCAAATTTGTGTGATTTAGTTAGTTAATTTTGACCCTTTAATAAAAAGGTTTTCGAGCGATGTGGGCAGGTGGGCTTCATTACATTTATCTATGATTGGGAAGGTTAATGTTATTAAAATGAATTGTATTCCAAAATTCAACTACCCGTTACAATCTCTCCCTGTAGATGTTCCCCTCTCTTATTTCAAGCAATTTGATAGCATAGCGAAGTCCTTCATTTGGAATGGTAAGCGTCCCAGATTACATTTCATTAAGTTACATAGGCCGATTGACAAAGGTGGGCTAGGCCTACCCAAGATTTTGTTTTATTATTATGCATTCGGGCTTACACATTTGGCCCATTGGTCGCTTCCACCTGAGAGAGCCCCTCCCTGGTTTTGTATTGAACAGGAAGTTCTTGCCCCTATTTTGCCATTGCAGAGCCTTTCTATCAAACTAACCGGATAAGTTAAGTTACACCCCGTTATCTCGCATTTGCATGCGGTATGGACAAAAGTGTCCAGAGTGTTTAATTCAGATTTATTTAAATGTTGCTTCGAGCATATGGCTGAACCCAAAATTATGTATTAATAAGTCCCCTTTCTGCTGGACAGAGTGGATTGTGAGGGAGGTTAATACGCTCGGTGACCTATATGAGAGTAGAGTGTTGAGATCCTTTGAAAATATGGTTCAACATTTTGGTTTTCCCAGGTCTAAATTTTCTAGGTATTTACAGCTGTGCCACCTGCTCTGTACTATTTTTGGGAGTAGCATACACCCCCGTAAAGCGGCAGACACTCTGGGAGTGGTGATTACTGCCTTTGGAATAGGTCATGAGGCATCAGTGTATTACTCCCTGCTAATTCAGAGTCTGGGGGACGGAGCTTCAATATCTCTCAAGAGATTATGGGAGAAAGATTTAAACTTGGCATTGGAGGAGGGAGTGTGGGCTAGGATTCTAAAAAACATCGTCTACATCTAGAGATGCAAGGGTGCACCTTATGCAATTAAAGATTTTACATCGATTCTACATGAGGGGTGATGTTCAGGGGGAGGTACATATAATTTGTTATAATTTGATTCTGTGTATGTTCTGTTTCTACAAACCTGTTTTTTTTTTTTATATATAAATAAAATGTTAATATAAAAATATGATTGGATGAGATGCCTTAAATGAATGAATAATATAATACTACCGAGTCTTCCTGATAGAATTACCACTGCGATTCCCTTTCCAGAACCAAGATTGCTAAAAAACTGGGGGGTTCTGTTGTGCTCTATACAGTTCCATAATTGCTTTTCATACAAAGGTAAACAACTTGTCCATATTGGCATCTGGCTATTTTGGCTAGCTTCTGCCAAGTGACAAATAAAATTGCACCAAAATATCATAGAAACATATGGGAAGCATTTTCTCCTATCTTATAAAAATTGATACATGTCCATTTTTGTCATCAAATGAAAACTGTTGTAGACTGCAACTACGTTAATAGTTCACTCTGTTTGACTACATTCACTGTCTCCCTTGTGTCTCTCCATCTTCTCATTGTTTCCAATTCCACAAGAAAAGTTGGCAACTCTCAAAAAGAGAGTGTGGGCTCTTCTCTTTTTCTCTAACAGGGACTATTGTGTTTCTGTTTAAAGAGGAGGAGACCAGAGAGCACGGGAGGAGCTGCAGGACAAAAGCCTGCCTATGTGTTGCATTGTCGCTTTTCATACTCACACACATATACCCATATACAGCAGGGCTGTAACCACAATATACATTGATAAGATATGGCCAATAATCAGATATGGCCAGATCGGATTTCATGTGGTTTTTTCGTCATTTGCTGTGCACGATGGTTGTTATACGTCTGATTTTGCGACAAGAAAACATACTGCGCTTTGAACAGCATAATTAATGCCTTCACAGGGCACTTCGAATTTAATACAATAATGATGGCCATGCAGTAGGATCGTTACAAACAGAATAAAAAAAATAAAAAATGACTTCAAAAGTTAGTTCAGCCTGTTTTATTACACATTTCAGCCCTACAAAACTCTCACAGTGGAAGGTCTTTAGGGAACAGGGTATAGAGATCATCACTTCTGAATGAAACACACCCATATGTCATTTATATTGCAAGAAACCACAACGTGATAAATTATTGAATGTCACGCGAATACGGGACGCTTAAGAAGCATTTCATCACAGGACGCAGGTCCTTGTCTCACCGTCTGACTTATTTATGATTTAATACGGGACACAAAGCCTTCAATATGGGATGTTTTGCTCTTTGCTAAAATACAGGACCCCAAGATAAAAGGTGTCCCGTATGGGACGTCATCATTTCGGCCAAAAATGCAGGATGTCCCCACTAAAACGGGCAGCGACAACACTAGCAGCAACAAACATTGCATATGCCAGCCCATTTTTAAGCCCTTGTCTGTGAAGAATGTTCATATTTGGATACTGCCCTCATGAAAAGCATAATCAATGGTAAAACATCCAAAATAAAATCCCATGCATTGTGAATATACACAAGTTTGCTGCATTACCATGTCAGCTAACGTGGACATGATAGCAAAACTGACTGTAGCATGAACAGAAAAAATCTGATCTGGCCACAAATAACTTGCAGTTTGAACAGTCACTCAAAAAAAATTGGATTTGAGGAAAAATCAGATTTTTCCAGCAGTGTGAACAAAGCCTAGAGTCTTCTTTTAAAAGAGACCATTTTATTTTGAGGATGAGCCACCAGGTAAAGGAGTAGTTCACCTAAAAATGGAAAATGTACTTTTACTCACTCATTTACTCACCCTTATGTTGGTCAAAACCCACATGCTGTTACTTTTTCTTGGAACGTAAAAATATATATTTTAAGCAGCTTTATTCCATAAAACAGTTTACAGTGAGCAGGAGCTTACAAGCTTCATAAAGGACAAATACTAAAAATCATTATTAAAGGTTCAGTATAAAGACATCATAACAGTAGTCCATATGACTCATGCACTTTATTCCAAGCTTTCTGGGGCTACACAACAGCTTTGTGTTATATGGACTAATTTTATGGTATATTTATAATGATTTTATTTTTCTTTGGACCTTGACAGTAGTGCTCAATATGAACTGTTTTTGTATGGAAGAATGCAGCGTTCGGGTTCACGCAGAAAAGATTTTGTTAAGATTCTGTTGGGGGAAAAACACAATGAGGTTAACTTGATGGCAATAAATAATTTTGTGTATTTTCGTGTTGCTAGCCAGCTGACAGTCATGAAATTTTACAGATATATCAGTGATGAAAAGAAATTCAACTTATATTCATTTTTTCTTTGATACAGCACAAAAAAGAAAGAAAAGATGACTGAAATAGGCAAAGTGTTGGCAATGTAGACACAGTGGTAGTCTTGTAATGTATTAACTTCTGTGTGAAAAAAAATGTATCTTTTAAAACCAAAAATTATAAAATTTTGGGCCTTTATCGCATTTAAACTCTTTATTCAGAAAATTATTGCATTCAGAGCCAAAGGACCAAAGAGGTCAATTATATTTGTGACCTCAACACCCATGACCCCACCCCCAAAATGGTTTGCTGGTCTTAGCTGGTTTAAGTAGGGGTGACCATATTCTGGTTTTCCAAAAAGAGGACACCTTTTTTTTTCGCCGGGGGGGTGGTGGGGAGTTGGGAATTAATAGGGTTCAAAACAGTGTTACTATGAATGCAAACTTTAATACAGTGAAAAAGACACTCTATTAGCATAACATAAATATATATAAATAAATACAAATTTCCAACATTCTGTTGAATGTCCATGTACTAAAATAAAATATTTGATGCCATGAGTGTACCTTCGTTTACTATTACTATTATTTTGAATGTCCATGGAAAATGAAGCAATGTGATAACAATTTTACATGTTCGCAAAAAGTAGTCCGTTAATTTACCTGATGAACTTTCACCTTTTGCTGACCCTTTATGCTTCGCAGAGCTAATGTGTGCTTCTAAATCACTTGCACCTTTATTAGCAACTGACACATAAGTGCCAGATTTACATGTCATGCATTCTGCTTCCCACAGATCTCGACCTGGATGAAAGCATGGGAATGTTTTGTGCAAATCTTCTGTAAATTTGCACTTTCGTTTGGGCATTGTTTCCACTCAGCTGTCATTTGCTGCTACTGTCAAGCAACTGTTTGATGCCAAACACAACAGCGCTTTGCACGTTTGCGGAGAGATTGACAGGCAGGAATTTGGCCAGTAGTTGCTGCAAGCCTCTTTTAATCGACCTATTGGTGTGCGAGAAGGCGGGACTTACAAAGAGGGGTTAAAGCAATGCAAATATGCGTGGACACACAATGAAGTATTAGACCAGATGCACATCATAATGCAACTAAAGCCGAATCCCGGACATTTTCGCAAATTTAGAAATCCCGGCCGGACGCTTTTTTAAGGTCCGAAAAAGAGGACATGTCTGGGAAAAAGAAGACGTATGATCACCCTAGTTTATGTTGGTCTTCCAGTCTGGCCAAGCTAGTGCCGAAACTCCTATGTGGCCAAAACTCCTCAAAAATCAGCCAAAAGGCCAGCATAACCAAGCTGGGAGACCAGCAAATCGGCTAAGGCTAGTTTATGTTGTTTATGTTGAGAGTGATCAAATGTACTACTGCATTACGTCAACAAACACAATTTCTATCAGAGGGTTGTCATGATACCAAAATTTCATTAGCTAAATTTCACAATTCTTGATACCACAGCAAAAATATATAATATGTTATTGAAAACACCTTTAGCCTATTTAAAAAGTTAAAGATTAAATTAAAACAATGTCATGTTTCCTTCAAGTGCTTCTCAATTATGTAAATATTGCTTCTTGTTTTTTCTTAGTAGTTGCTTAGGTAAACAGCTAAGTATAAAGTACAAAACATAGAGTGTTTTGTTTTTAATACTGCTGTTTAATTAATGTCAACAAAATAATAGATAGCCACTATCTAGGGGTGTGGTCACATTTATCTTTGCACGGTGAAATTCCACGGGATGGGATCCACGTGATCGCGAATTTTGTGCGATGGACTTCCTGTGGTGAATAATTTCACATGGAGTTCAAATTTGGTGAATCTGACAGGCAAATTTGCTGCGTTGACCAACAGTAAGTTGCTTAGTTTGTAAATGACCTCTGTGTGGGCACCCTTGCAAAAATCGAGAGTTCATGGCAAATTTTCTGCAAACTTGCCGCAAATTCGCCACTTATAATTTTCACATGCAATTGAGCTTTGCGACAAACTTGCTGCAAATTTTCCATTGTTGCCAAAGGAGGTTCACCACTATCGGTGAAGAGCTGCAAACTTCTGGCAAACATTTGTGGTGAATCAAAAGCTAATTTGCATGTGAAAATAATAAGCGGCAAGTCTGCGGCTAGTTTAGATTTATTTGTAAGGGTGGTGCGTCCTACACAGCTACACTAAAGATTTACAATGGATATCATTTTAGCGGCAAGTTTCTTTTTAACTACACTCTCATAGAATATAAAGTGCAGCATTAAAATAGGCTGCTTGGCTATCAGTGTTTCGCTGGTTTCATACGCGCTCAACGTACACCCATACCTTTTTCGCCCGTGGAATTTTGCCGTGCAAAGGTAAATGTGATCGTGCCTTAATGATCAGATCCAATATTCTGACACATTCCTTATGGTTTTTGTAACTGTTTTCAATCACTTGACTGTGTTCACTTCAGTACCGTGTCTGACGGCTATTTTGACTATCAATTGCATTTTACCGTTCAATGTGAGCAGCTGCATTACCGCATTAAGTGTGATGCGAAAGCACTCTCCTGAAAGCCTCTATGTTCCTTCAATCGAGCATCGGCTTTGATGCAACAATCAGAAGCATTTCGGTATAAGAGTAACAGAGAAAGCTCAAATAAGCATGTAAGCATTAGAAATCAGCACGTGGGTAACAAATTGAGTCTGATACTGCAGAAACACTGGTATCATTAAATCTTTTTTATTTTAGTATCGACTTTGTACCAAAGTACTGTCAGTTTTGACATCCCTAGTATATAACTTGTTAAATTTGTGAGCATATCTGTGCAGTAAGACTGCAAGACTGTGTAATGATAAACACACTGGAAAAAAGGTACGCTAGTCCCTCGTGTCATTTTTTGTTTTGTTTTCTACGTACATGCATATGCTTTGTGCTGCTTCTATTGCTGTACAATGGAGTAAAGCAGGAAGTTCAGCACTTGTTGCGCAAAGCACCAAAGACCATGGCAGATTAAGGAGAAGTGAGTAAAAGATCAGAATATATTACAGCTTTCAATCACAGTTAAACAAAGTATCACAGTATTGTCGTATCATGAACCAGATATTGATATGATATGGTGTTACCAAGTCCCTGCTTGATTCCCACCCTTAAAATACACATATCATTGTGATTTTGACAGTGGCCACATTGCTAAAGTGTGGCATCTGTCTCAGAGCACCCTATGCCCTGAGTCACTTCCTCTTATTGTGGGCTGCAGGAAGTCAGCAAAAACAGGGTTTCCGCTCTAAACCTTTGAGCCAAATTACACAAAATTTATACCCAAAAGAGAGAAGACTATAGTTAAAGGAACAGTTCACCCAAAAATGAGATTTCTCTCATCATTTACTCACCAAACTTTTAAAGGTGCTGTAAGCGATTTTTTCATGGAAAGGTATGCCAAAAAATGCCCTACTCCCTGAAAGATATTAATGAAATAAGTGTCATAAGACATCTCACCTGTCTCTGTGTCAGTACTAGACTCTGTAAACAGCAAATAAAAATGTGTCTGCAGTCCGCAGACAATAACGCTTTTGACCTGTCAATCATTTTGTGCGTTCTCATAGTATTGTAGTTGCAGCAAATAATTGAGGCTGACATTTTTTTTTCTCCCCTTTTTCTCCCGAATTTGGTATGCCCAATTCCTGTCTGAGACCATCAGCCCACGCATATTATTATTGTTGAGCGCGTTACCATGGAGACATCGCATGTGTGGAGGCTTCACGCCATCCACCGTGGCATCCATGCACAACTCACCACGCACCCCACCGAGAGCGAGAACCACATTATAGCAACCATGAGGAGGTTACCCCATGAGACTCTACCCTACCTAGCAACCGGGCCAATTTGGTTGCTTAGGAGACCTGGCTGGAGTCACTCAGCACACCCTGGGATTCAAACTTGCGAACTCCAGGGGTGGTAGCGTTTTTACTCGCTGAGCTACCCAGGCCCCCTACTGACATTTTTAAGCCATGTTGTTAAGCCACTTGAGTTGTATGGATTACCTTTATAATGCCTTTTTGTCCTCTTTGGAGCTTAAAAGTGTTGGACCACTTGGACTTAAATTGTAAGGACAAACAAATATCACATATCCTTCAAAAATATATATATTTGTGTTCCGCAGATGAAAGAAAGTCAGCATAAGGGTGAGTAAATGTATTTTTATTTTTGGGTGAACTATTCCTTTAAACCAGACAGCAGTCCGGGTCAAGACCCCAGACTTGTTCCATCCGGACCGCTAGACATCATGACAAGGGTTGCTCTGGAGCTCTCTGGGGCATAGATATCACTGATCTTTCAGCACTATTGTCTTTAATATTTTTCTCTAGTAAAGAACATGCTTCATTTATGCCCTATTGCGCTCCGCACGCATTGCCTCTTTCCCCCAGCCTGTGACATGAGGCACCGCATAGTAAAGCTTCAGACGCTGTTATTTTAATGACAGTACACCGTAGCAGAGACACTTTTTTTTTTTTTTTGGTCTAAAATTAGCTTTATAATTGTATTTATTTATTTACTGATAATAAGCAAAGAGATTTTTGTTTTAATTTTTTGAAAATTAATCAGAGTCAGAGATTTCATCATCTCTGGGATGGATGCAGGGTGCTGACCAAAATTGATGCCCTACGCAGAGCTCTGTGAATGTCTGTGCTTCGCGACTGCTTTCAGGTCCTTAAATAATGTATAACATGCAAGGATAGGCAGCCGGTGGAGTTTCCAGTGCCCCCCTAGGGTACAATGGTGCCCCCTAGGGAACTGGTCCCTTACGCAGACTGGATAAAATGCATATAGGGAGCGGCGGTACTGCATGGATGGCAAGGAAAGACCACCAAAACTTTGAAATTACGAGTTCTCTGCTTATGATGAAAACATTTCCATCATTTGATAGTCAGCCCATTTATACTTAAATATAGCAAACAGTATTTTTAAACTATTTTGATGTACATTGTTTGTTTGTTTTTGGTAGATTCGCATTTGAAGGAAAATATAAAAATGGTCCATTCAGACATTATCAAAATTTTCTCTCAGGTGTTACTGCTGAAACTCACATAGTATCTTTACTCAGTCACAAGGCCTCCTATGAGCATTACACCGAGGCCTGTACTCTGGAGCGTAGGCAAATCAAGAACTGGCAAATCTGGTGCAGTCCATGAGGAGGAGATGCACTGCAGTACATAATGCAGCTGGTGGCCACACCAGATACTGACTGTTACTTTTGATTTTCACGTTGGATCATCATTTCTTTTTTTCTAGACCTTAATCTTTAAAGACCTTTGATATTAGGGCAAAAATCGTATTCTTGATAATTATTTTTTTATTGTTTTCCTGTAAAAATATCTAAAAATCCTTAAAACAATTTTGATTTATCTTGTTTTAGAAACAACACTGCATAAGATATTTCGGTTTTTCAGAGAATGTATTTTTAACATGTGTGTGTTTTGTCTTACTGTACTGGCAGAGTTTTTATAGTCAAAACAAGTGAAAAAATCTACCAGTGCTGAAGAAGTAATCCAAAGTATTTAGAATATGTTACTGACCTTGAGTTATCTAACGGAATATGTTACAAATTACATTTTACAGCATGTATTCTGTAATCTGTAGTGGAATACATTTCAAAAGTAACCCTCCCAACCCTGTATATACTGTATATATATATATATATATATATATATATATATATATATATATATATATACACACATACATATACTGTATATACAGTGTATGTACTGTATATAGGTTTATATATATATATATATATATATATATATATATATATATATATATATATATATATTAGATCTGTCAGAATTAACATTTTTACTCATCCAATTAAATAAAAAGTTTAATGCATTCATTAACGCATTTACTATTAATACAGCAGAAACCAGCAGAAACACTGGTTGAAAGGGAGGAACCTTTGTAATGTGTCTGCCCATAGTCATTACACTGACGCACACACCATAAACACACACACACACACACACACACACACACACACACACACACACACACATACAACAGCGCTTCCCTGTCAGTGATAAAATTATTAACACTATTTGATGTACAAAACAAGCCCATATATATATATATATATATATATACATACATCTCTGGAAAAAAATAAAGAGACCCCTGCAAAATTATCAGTTTCTATGGATTTACTATTTATAGGTATGTGTTTGAGTAAAATGAACATTTTTGTTTTATTCTATAAATACTGACAATATTTCTCCCAAATTCCAAATAAAAATATTGTAATTTAGAGCATTTATTTGCAGAAAATGACAACTGGTTAAAAAAACAAAAAAGACACAGTGTTTTCAGACCTCGAATAATGCAAAGAAAACAAGTTCAGACGAATCTGCCCGATTCCAGCCTTGCTGAAGCAACCCCAGATCATCTCTGATCCTCCACCTGGTCGTCTAATGGTTAGACAGAGACCATTGGAGAGGCCATCAAGCCACAGTGTCTCGCACCCACTGTGAAATTTGGTAGAAGATCGGTGATGACCTGGGGGTGCTTCTGCAAGGCTGGAATCGGGTAGATTGATCTTTGTGAAGGATGCATGAATCAAGCCATGTACAAGGTTATCCTGGAAGAAAACTTGCTTCCTTCTACTCTGACAATGTTCCCCAACTCTGAGGATTGGTTTTTCCAGCAGGACAATGCTCCATACCACACAGCCAGGTCAATCAAGGTGTGGATGCAGGACCACCGCATCAAGACCCTGTCATGGCCAGCCCAATCTCCAGACCTGAACCCCATTGGTATCATCTGGAATGTGATCAAGAGGAAGATGGATGGCCACAAGCCATCAAAGAAAGCCGAGCTGCTTGAATGTTTGTGCCAGGAGTGGCATAAATTCGCCCAACAGCAATGTGAAAGACTGGTGGAGAGCATGCCAAGATACATGAAAGCTGTGATTGAAAATCAGGGTGTGTTTTTTTCTTTGCTTTATCTGAGGTCTGAAAACACTGCATCTTTTTTGTTATTTTGACCAGTTGTATAAATGCTCTTAATGACAATGTTTTTATTTGGAATTTGGGAGAAATGTTGTCAGTAGAATAAAACAAAGTTGTTCATTTGACTCACATACTTATAAATAGTAAATCCAGAGAAACTGATAATTTTGCAGTGGTCTCTTAAATCTTAAATATATATAAATGGTAGATCCCCCATACCCCACTACTTTAATTGTCTCTGGGCCCCCAATGTCCTAATCCTTGCCCATTTATTATGAGACTTTTTTGACAATTATTTCAGCAAAGTCAGTATTCAGACACGAGGAACATAAAAACATGTTTTTAAGTTGAAGTGACCTCAACCTACCATCCCCCATTCAGTGTATTCACACGTACACACGCACAAAACACACCTTGGAACGTCCTCAGAAAAGTTACACTCACCAAAACATGTGTGCTCAGCGACCAACCCTGTCCATGAATCATTAGCCATCTGCTGTTTAGAGAGAGAGAGAGAGAGAGAGAGAGAGAGGATGGCTTATAAGATGGTGAATGTAATTGAGGCAGCTCGGGGGCAGATTGTAAGAAAACCAAAAGGCTGCTCAGCTGTAGTAAACCACAGAGCAGCTGCAGAGACACAAAGGTAGATAGAAAGAGATTTTTTGTATTCTTTCATTTGATTGTTGCTTTTTATTTTCCTTCACTTTTAATTGGTAGTGTTTGTTTAGGCAAGTATCACTATAGAGCACCACAGTTAAAGTAAAAATCCCATTTATTTTTTTCCATAGGGGAAATTATTTTTAACGATAACTTATAAACCTTTAAAGACAGACCTGCCGTAAGCTTTGAGATTATTAATAAATGTTATAGGCTTCAGTTGAAATCATCAGTCTGCTTTATTTCATCTTTATTAAAAAATAATAATAATAATTGTGGATTTGATTGGTAAAAAACAATTTGCCTATGGATCTATAACTAAATTGTAACTGCTATTGCAATAGCAATATAATTTTTACAGGCTTACATATATCATGCCCATAAAGTACACTAAAACTGAAACTGAAACAGGGAGACTGACATGCAAATGAAGGTCAAGGACTATTGTACCTGAATCAGTTTCTCACGGCAACAATTTTTGGTCCTTCTCTGACACGCTCATCAACAATCCTCATTCCTTTTGCAAAACGCATTTAATGATTCATGTGATCTGTCAGTAAAGGATATATTTACACACAATTCTGGGCTAATCTGGCACATTGCTATGTGATTGGCCTTGATGCAGTCATGAGCATTTGTAAAATTATAAACTGCATATGAAGCTTAAATTTAAGCCTGTTCCTCTAAAGCTTAAAGAGTTAAATACAAGTTAAGCTGTGTCGAATACCATAGAAAATAATTTCAACCTGTAAACTGGTTTGTAAAAACAAAACTTCTTGACAGCAATGGTTGCCTCAAAGACTTCCATTATTTCTCTGTAAACCCTTTTGGTTTGATTGGTTGGTCGACAACAATTTTATTTAGCATTTTTATGTTTTTATTATTATTATTTTATATAATTATTGTGCATGCATAATAGTTCATGGACATGTTAGCATCAACTATTCTTGTACAAACGTAATGGCACTCTATGAATTTCAAGCAGGAACAAGTTTTCTCAATATAACAAAATCAATATATGGAATAATGGTAGAAAACTGTTTTGCTCCGTCTATTGCTTGTGACAAAAGCACTAAAGGATTTGACGTATTAGTGATGCATCATCAAACACAGCAAGAACATTATAAAAGCTTATAGTACAAGCATTATTCTTATTTATAACAAATGCAATAAATAATTATTTAACAGTACTTCAATGTTCTCATATTTACACATTTTATTATGGCTCTAACACAAACTGATGTCAGAGTCTACATTATTATCTGTGGTAATCGGCAGCATGCCACAGCTGCTCTCTCTGAGAGAGACTGCTTACTGTAGGTTATTTGCAGTATTTACAGTAAACTGTAATATTATTTTAAGAGCACTGCTTATCATTGTTTTAAGTCATTTTTTACAGAGACATTGAGAGCTCATTGTTGTAGTACGATATGAGGAATGGGCATATGAGTTTAGAGGAGTGATGCAATAGAGATGTAACAATATGAGTATCAATGTCTGAGCCGAAAAGAACAAAATGCATAAAACTGTGTGTGTGTGTCTGTGTGTGTATCAGTGAAGGGTAAGGCCACTGCAAGCTGTCACACTTTTGACTTGAAGAGGCAGACTGCAGCCTGGTAACACAACACTCGCCGCATAAAAAGATCTTTTGTGAGCAACAGCACTCTGCAGGATACAAAGCAGCATTGTCATACACACACACACACACACATCCTTATAAGGACTCTCCATAGACATAATGATTTTTATATTGTATGAACGATAGTTCCCTATCTGTCACTTACTCGTCGTTGTGTCGATGTAGTGACACTAGGGGTCACTCTCGGGAGCCCAAAACACCTCTGGTCTTTGAAAAAAGGCCAATGAAAATTGGCGAGTGGTATTTGCATACCACTCCCCCAGACATACGGTATAAAAGGAGCTGGTATGCAACCACTCATTCAGATTTTCTCTTCGGAGCCGAACGGTCGATGCTCACTGAGCTGAATTCCCACGGCTGTTCATTCACCTCTGCTGGATCTGACGCCGCATTTCAGCGGCTTCTCCCCCCTCTGCACTGGTGCACTGCAGAGAACGCCCCTGGGTGCTTCGGCAGAAATAAAAGAGTATATTCTAAAAAAGAGTATATTTCTTTAAAAGAGCGGCACACTCGGAACGTCTTTTTAAAGATGCGTCTTTTTAAAGATGCCTTTCCGTTTGTGTGTTATCCACACGGAGACAGCGTTCGTGGATGGGTCATGTACTCATTGCGAGAACATGTCCATGGCAACGATGCAGTCGCGGCTTGCCTTTGTAAGAAAGCAAGCCACCCCAGCGGCATACCCACGGGTATGAGGCCAGTGCGGCTAGCACTGGGAGTGATTTGGAGACCCTAATGGGACAATCTCCGCCAGGTATCCCCCCACGGACCTCCCATTCCCCAGCACGCTCGTCTGCCCCGATCGGGCTTCCGGATGAGTCCGCCGGCTCGTCTCACGGCGAGTTCGACCTCTTATTCGGAGCCCGCAAAGCTGATGAGCTCTCGAGTGCAGCATCGGAGAGCGGGCTCGTCCAGTCGGACGTGGAAGCCTCAGCTGGGCTCCTCCCCTCTGGTGCAGTCGCCCAGTCACAGGCTTACACAGAGATGACGGACATGCTTTCCCGGGCAGCCGCGAGCATCGGGCTAGAGTGGAACCCTCCACTCTCCCCTGAAACCTCGCGGCTCAAGGGTTGGTTCCTGGGCTCACAGCGCTTGCCCCAGTTCCTTTCTTCCCGGAAGTGCACGAGGAGCTGACAAGATCGTGGGAGGCACCTTTTACTGCCCGGTCCCAATCTGTCAGCTCCCCCGCCCTCACTACCCTCGATGGTGGGGCAGCCAAGGGCTATTCGGCGATCACCCCGGTGGATAAGATGCTCGCTGTGCACCTATGCCCGCAGAGCGTGGGCGCCCAAAGCTCCCTTCCAAGGCCTGTAGGTTTACGTCGTCCCTGAAGGCCAAAGCCTACAGTGCCGCTGGACAAGCCGCCTCCGCCCTGCACGCCATGGCTCTTCTGCAAGTCCACCAAGCCAAGGCGCTAAAGAAACTGTACAAGGGTAGTTCCGCCCTGGGATTGATTCAGGAGCTGCGCTCGGCGACCGACCTCACTCTCCAGGCGACAAAGGTCACGGCGCGGTCTCTTGGGCGGGCGATGTCCACCTTGGTGGTCCAGGAGCACCACCTTTGGCTCAACCTGGTCAAGATGGGAGAGGCCAACAAGGCACGGTTCCTTGGCACCCCATTTCCCAGGTTGGCTTGTTCGGCGACACCATCGAGGACTTTACCCAGCAGTTCTTGGTGGTGAAGCAGCAGACGGAGGCTATCCAGTCTGCTCATCGCCAAGGGCGTCCCCCTGCGGTGACTGCACCGGCTCTGCCGCAGCCCGCCCCTGCGGCCCGGCCCCAGCGTGGAGCCCACCGCAGGAAGTGGTCTCACGGCCACCACCAAGAACCCGCGAAAGACTTCGAAGCGCCCCTGAGACAGGCGACCCAGGGACGCAGCTCTGCAGCTGGTAAGCAGGCCCCACCCGCCGGTACATCCGACAAGATTGTCCCCTTGGTCCCCCTCGCCCGGAGCTTGGACGCGTGGCTTGCACTTTCCAACCCGTCGCGATGGCTTGTCCGGACCGTCCGACTCGGCTACGCGATTCAGTTCACCAGGTGTCCACCCAGGTTCAGCAAGGTCCACTTCACCTCGGTGAAGGGCAAGAACGCTGCTACCTTGCGCGCGGAAATCGCTTCCCTCCTACGGAAGGGTGTGATAGAGCCTGTCCCTCCAGCCGAGATGAAGCCGGGGTTTTACAGCCCCTACTTCATTGTACCGAAGAAAGGCAGTGGGTTTTTTTGGGGAGAGGAAAAAAAGAGGATAAGAGGCCACGACTGGGCTAGCCTGTCTTCATCTTTTGGGCAGTCAACTTGTCCCCGAAGGGCCATTCGACACTCATAACAGCGTTGGGGGAGGTTACGTGTCGGCCTTGTGTGCTGGCTATGAGGCACACAGTGGTCTGCCTGTCACACACTGCCAGTTCACGTAACACAGTTCAGCCAGTTGTGGCGTTTCGTATAGGGACCCCTAGTGTCACTACATCGACACAACGTTGATGAGTGACAGATAGGGAACGTCCTGGTTTCATGCGTAACCTCCGTTCCCTGATGAAGGGAACGAGACGTTGTGTCCCTCCTGCCACAATACTGGACTAACCACTGAAATGGCCGGGACCTTGTCTCGGCTCCTCAGCACAAAACTTGAATGAGTGGTTGCATACCAGCTCCTTTTATACCCGTATGTTCGGGGGAGTGGTATGCAAATACCACTCGCCAATTTTCATTGGCCTTTTTTCAAAGACCAGAGGTGTTTTGGTCTCCCAAGAGTGACCCCTAGTGTCACTACATCGACACACGTCTCGTTCCCTCCATCAGGGAACGGAGGTTAAGCAAGTAACCAGGATGATTCTATCCCCTAACCCTAACCCTACCCCTAAACCTAACCCTCACAAAAAACTTTCTGCATTTTTTACATTTTCAAAAAAACACAGTTTAGTATGTTTTTTTTTAAGCGATTTGAATTATGAGGACACTAGAAATGTCCTCATAAACCACATTTATCGCATAATACCCTTGTAATTACCAGTTTGTAACCTAAAAAAATGTCCTTGTAAACCACCCAAATCCGCCCACACACACACACACACATACTGTATATACACTGTCTAAGATGTGGTCCATTATTACAATGCCAAAAAAAGTGTAGAACAATGGAAGTTTCCTTGGAGTAAAGTTAATCAGTGAATCAAAAGTGGATACAAGGGAATACCCCTCTGCATTACTCTATTCATACTTTATAGACAGTGGCTGTTTTGAGAGTTCTCCCAGCATGCTCTCTGATGAAGTTCCCAATGGCATTTTACAAGTAAAGATTGGTATTCCAGAACTAACTTGAGGCTTGTTTCATCAGTTAGGACACATGGATCACCCTGGACAAATACTGAGCAATATTAAATATATATATATACATATATGTTTATATATATATTTGGCACAGATGAGCCAAAACATTATGACCACCTGCCTAATATGCTGTTGGTCCTCCGCGTACCGCCAAAACAGCGCCAACCCACCGAGGTATGGATTCTACAAGACCTCTGAAGGTGTCCTGTGGTATCTGGCACCAAGACATTAGCAGCAGATCCTTCAAGCCTAGTAAGTTGCGAGGTAGAGCTGCCATGGTTCGGACTTGTTGGTCCAGCACATTCCACAGATGCTCAATCAGATTGAGATCTGGGAAATTTGGAGGCCAGGGCAACACCTTGAACTCTTCATCATGTTCCTCAAACCATTCCTGAACAATGTGTGCAGTGTGGTAGGGTGCATTATCCTGCTGAAAGAGGCCACTGTCATCAGGGAATACCATTGCCATGAAGGGGTGTACCTGGCTCTGCAACCATGTTTAGGTTGGTGGCACATGTCAAATTGGCATCCACATGGATGGCCGGACCCAGGGTTTCCCAGCAGAACATTTTCCAGAGCATCACACTCCCTCCATCAATGCACTGTGTGTTGTGACACACTCCTCCTGTAACAATCATTAAAATTTTCTGTGACTTGTGCCACAGTAGACCTTCTGTTAGTTTGGACCAGACAGGATAGCCTTTGTTCCCCACGCGCATCAATGTGCCTTGGGCGCCCTATCCCCTAACCCTACCCCTAAACCTAACCCTCACAAAAAACTTTCTGCATTTTTACATTTTCAATAAAACATCGTTTAGTATGTTTTTTAAGCGATTTGAATTATGGGGACATTAGAAATGTCCTCATAAACCACATTTATAGCATAATACCCTTGTAATTACCAGTTTATAACCCAAAAAAAGTCCTCGTAAACCACTTAAACCTGCCCACACAGACACACATCTACACACATTTTCCTAGGATGCACCAGCGAGACCTGGCAATCTCAGGCTTCTGCACTCAATCCACTTGTAATTTTGCTTTGCTGGAACACAAGGGCCATCTGTGCCTTCAGCTATTCTCTGCACAACTATATTGACTACTACTGAGTGTAAATGGTTCTCCCTAAGATGTATAACACAGTATTCACCCAAAAAAGAATGTACACTGAACGCTCGAGTCCTACTTAACCGATGCTAAAGATCTGCATACCTCACCTCACACTAGTACTCTTCCAACACACATCATTAGCAGCTGATTGATTAAAGCTCTCATTGGCCGAGCTCTGCTCACCTGCTGTTCTAGTCCTAATGAGGCGATGATGGAGAATAACAGAGAGAGAGAGAGAGAGAGAGAGAGAGAGAGAGAGAGAGAGCGACAGTCCTGTAATAACAGAAGCTTGGTACCCAATAGAGTTTACTGGTAAGGAAGGTAAAATAAATAGGAAGGTAAAATGGCACTTAAAATGTATAGAGAACATGATTGATTTTTATTGATAACCTTTCAAGACAGACCTACAATGAGCTCCAAGATTATTATTTTATTAAAATCATTTAATGATTATTTTTGTTTCCAACTTCATGTGTAAAAAATCTTGTTTATTGACTAACTCCCTTTAAAGAACCACACTACCCTTAATTCTTTAATAAGATCAGCCAATCAGAGGTTACATGAAATTAGTTTCTATGGGTCCACAATAGCTGTTTCCATCCACATATTTTTATGAAACACATTTACAGGACAGTACATTATTGCTTTAAAGAGCAACAGTGGCTTCAACTTCTATTTTTATTTGCATTTTGCGCCAATTTCCCTAGAAGTGAGGATTTTCTCTTAGACACATGGGATGGAAATGTTATTCGCAAATTGGTTCTGAGATATTCCGAAAAAAAAAAAAAATAGTCTCATCATTTACTCACCCTTATGTTGTCTCAAACTCGTATGAGTTATTTTCTTCCACGGAACACAAACAAAGATATTTTAACAGAGATATGATATCTGTTTGTACTTACAATGCAAGAGAATGGGGACCAAATTTTCAAGCTCCAAAAAGGATATAAAGGCAGCATAATGTAATCCATAATACTCTAGATGTTTAATCCATATCTTCTGAAGGGATCCAGTCGGATTTGGGTGAGAACAGACCAAAATGTAATTGCTTCCTGCTGGCTGAAATTTTTAATGTCACAGGGATGAATCAAAATCCCAACATCTAAATGATCTTACACATCTGCACTGTTCTGACACTTTAGTTTGGAGCGCCACAAACACAAAAGATTTTGTGGTGTGGTGGTAGTGTAGCGGGCTGAAGCACAGAACTGTTAAGCAGAAGGTTTCTGGATCGATCCCCATAGCCACCACCATTGTGTCCTTGAGCAAGGCACTTAACTCCAGGTTGCTCTGGGGGGATTATCCCTGTAATAAGTGCACTGTAAGTCGCTTTGGATAAAAGTGTCTACCAAATGTGTAAATGTAAACAGTGAAGTGCTCGTATGATTCCTTTATCAGCACTCTTGGAACACCTCTCATCCAATCAGATTCGAAGGCCGGAACAAATTGTTGTATAATATGAGATATACAGGCTAGCAAATGCTAACTGTAATGATATCTAATGTAAGCTGGCTACCTACATAACATTAATTAATATACAGTAGAATGTTGTAACTGATGTCCCTGCTGGAAAAAAACATCTTTCAAACAACTGGTTTAAGCCGGTTCTCCAAGGTATTTTGGTAGAGCAAAATAGACATTAGTGGTGCTTTCTGATAAAAAGAAGGTGGTCACTATTTTTACCTACAGCTGTCCCATGTCGTGGCTTATTTTTATTAAAAAGTACTGTAAAACATGTTCAGTTTTGTTTTAGAGTCATCAGTTTCTGTCACAGTCTGGACTGGACAGTCCCTCCTGTCTGTCTGTCTTGTCATGTGTTGGTGTGTGTTTCCCTCTCTCTCCCTCTTGTTTTTTGCAGGTACCACGTGGAGAATGTCAGCTTTATTGCCAGGACGACTGATTGTTTCTCCACCAAGCTCGTCACCAGCGGCACCTGCCTCCAATTACCAGCTCCTCCTATATATTCTCTCCTTTGTTGGTCTGTCTTTGTTGGATTGTTCTGCTGTGTTGCATCTCTGTCAGTGTTTTCCGGTCTGTTCCCTGTCTCAAGTTTCAGTTGGTCTAGTTTCTATTTTGTTTTTGGTTATTTATTCTTCTTCCTCATGAGAGTTTTGATATGTATTTTGTTTATTTAAATAAAAGCCCTATTTTGCCTTCCTGCATTTGGGTCCTTCCTTACTAACCGTGACAGTTACATTGTGCAGGGTATTTCAATGTGGATTACATAGGAATAGTAGTGTTACCATGACATAACATAACCAGGCTGCATTTATGTGGGAACAACCTTTATTTAACTACATTTGTGTGTTTAAATGGGTGTTGTGAGAGGATGCAATCTGTCTTTTCCAATCTTGTTTGACCGCGAACATCGGGCTTGAGTGGAACCCTTTGCCCTGCCCTGAGCATTCACGGCTGGATGATTGGTTTCTGGGCATGGGGCTTACGAAGTCATGGAAGGCACCTTTCTCCACCCGTACATGCTTCGCCGGCTCGTCCACCCTGACTACCCTCGACAGCATGCCGTAGTGATGCATTTATACCCGCAGGGTGCAGCCACCTGGAGGAACCGACCAAGGCTCCCTTCCAAGGTGTGTAAGTTTCCTTCGTCACTCGTGGTGAAGGCTTACAACTCCGCGGGTCAGGCCGCCTCCGCCTTGCACACCATGGCCATTCTGCAGGTCCACCAGGCCAAGGCGCTCAAAGAGGGTAGGACCGACCCAGGGCTTATGCAGGAACTGCATACTGTGACCGACCTCGCTCTACAGGTGACGAAAGTCACGGCGCGCGCCCTGGGCCTGACGATGTCCGCCTTGGTGGTCCAAGAGCGGCACCTGTGGCTCAACCTTGTGGAGATGCGTGACACCGAGAAGGTCCACTTTCTCGATGTGGATGGGAGACGCCTTACCTAACTTGCTGGAAGGTCACAATGTGGTTGAGCGCTCGCTGCGAGGCACGCAGCAGCCTGCCTGTGTCCGCTTCTCTGTACCTCGTGGCATGGTTCAGAGCCTGCACCGTTTCGTATAGGAACCACTAGTGTCACTACATCGATACAACGTCGAGTGAGTGACAGACAGGGAACGTCTTGGTTACTGATGTAACCTCTGTTCCCTGACTGTGTCCCTCCTGCCGTGGCGCAGAACCGACCGCTGACATGGCCGGGACTCTCTCTCCGCTCCTCAGCACAGCTCTGAATGAGTGGTGCACGCCATATCCTTTTATACCTGTATGTCCGGGGCGGAGAGTGGCATGCAATTTTCATTGGCCTTTTCTGAATAAAGCAAAGGTGACTGGGGCTCTCAAGAGTGAACCCCTAGTGTCACTACATCGACCCAACTTCTCGTTCCATCCATCAGGGAACAGAGGTTACATCAGTAGCCAAGACGTTTTCAATGCTGCCAGATCTGACTTCACATTACTTATTAGTAGGTGGTGATTTTAATTGCTGCCTGGACCCGCAGCTGGGTCTGTTCTTCGCAAAATGTTTAGCTCCCTACCAAATCTGCCAAATGAATCCAGTCCTTTATGAATGAGTTTTTGACTACAGATGTATACCTTTTTTAAATCCAAATAAAATAATGTATTAATTTTTCTCTCATGTACATTATTTTTTATTGATAAGTAGCTTATCTCTTAGTAGATAATAGTAATAGATCTTAGTAGATCATTATGTAGTTATGATGCAACTGTGATTTCTGACCACGCTCCTGTCTCTATAGCAGTGGTTCCCTTTTTTAAACTATGGCACCCCTTTATAGTGGTTTTCCCCACGACACCCCAACCACTGAAAAATAAATAAATTAACAAATATGCTATTGAAAACACTCCTTTATTTTAAGAAGTTTAATCATTAATATTAACAAAGTAAATGTAAACAATGTGGCCTTCAAGTGTTTCATAAGTAATCATTGCTTTAAGACTTTTTAGTGAATCAGGCTTCAAGCTTTTAATAAGTAATTATTCAAGAGCCAGTGATAAAATAGAGAACAGAGTAAATAGTGCTTTAGGTTTTGCAGGAACAGCATCAATTAAACATGAAAAAAATCATAATATAAAAACAAAAAAGTAATCTAATGAAAAATAAAGCTACTTAAATAATTCACAGTCTTTACTGTGTGATTAGATATACTGTATATTAATACTGATTCAATGCAGTGAGAGTTTGACTGAGAAGCAGACCTGTCATTGAAATGCATTGGGCTTACAGCTACTAAAGTTATCCAGCCAAGGACAGTGAGTGCATTTTTCTTTTTCTTGTCAATTATGCTGTTTGATTAATACTATTGATAGGCCTTTATACAGACAGCAGAAGGTCAATTAGGCTGCATTTACAAATCGCACAGATCCAATATTTTGAGATGTACATTTTTTGTCTAATTACACTTACACAATACATTAACGGCTATGTTTACATTATTATCACGTCAAGACGGCATAGAATTTTTTTTCCATTTGCTTACACTCTCATAATACATTAACGGCTGTGTTTACATTATTATCACGCCAAGACGGCATAGAATTTTTTTCCATTTGCTTACACTCTCATAATACATTAATGGCTATGTTTAAATTAACCCTTTGGGCTCTGAAGGTGTTTTTAAAGATTTCCTTTTTCATTGGCATGCTTAAAATTTAAGGCTTATAACTCTACAAAAAAAATTTCACAAAAAACAAATAGGGTCAATTGTTTGGTATCATTTTAAAGAATACTTTTCAAATTTGTGATTATATAGATAATGATAAATTATGAGACTCTGAAAAATCAAAAAAAATTTAAACTGCTGAAAAATCAGAAAAAACCTGAGCCAAAAATGTACTTTTTTTATTATTATTATTTTTCTTATTTTTTCATTATATATCTCATTGTGTAAATATGGTTGCTCTGAAAAACTTTTGTTCACAATCATGTCACCTGTAACTGAGTAAAATTTTGCATTGATATGGCAAAGCAATCAAAAGTTATAACATTACAAATATAATTTATCCTAGTGTCCAGAAACGTCTCCAAAAGTCCAAAATCCTCTCCAAAAAAACAAAAAAAAAAACACAAAAAAATACAAATAAATAATTGTTGCATTACACATGCAAATACAACAATGACTAAAGGTATGCTCTCTCTCCATATGTAATAAGAGTGAACAATCTTCTCTGCCCATACTTTGGTGACTTCCACCTCTGGTTGTAGCAATCTGAATCCTAATACGATTGGTTTAGCATTTCATGATGCTGGACAACGTACTACATCATTTTCCGATGAAGTCATCTGATCCAGGAAAGCTAGCGTGTTTTTAGCCAGATAGCATATTATGTGCTATGTGATCATTGTGCTTTGTGTGGACTATCTAATGATCTATGCATTCGATTACATTGTGTGGGGGCTTGTTTTAATGGGAATACCCTCCTCTAAGTAATGGTATGTGATATTTTATGTTCTGTTTATTTTTCAGTAGTTATAAGCGTAAACGTGGCTTATAAACAACACCTGTTTACATGTAACATGTATGTCAAGACATAGACTTAGCTGTTGTTCACTATATATTTTTGTCTGTGAGTTAAACAAATAGGCTGGTTGTATTCTACTCTTTGAGAGCTTTCCAACGACATGTGACACATGGCAGTTTGATCAGTTTCATGTGTTTACTGATAACCATAATATGTAACATTCAAAATTATTATTAAATTATCAAAGTGGAACACTTCTGATTTGTCTGCAAATTCTAATGTTTTGCACATAATGCCTACATACACCATTGATCCAAAAAATTATGACCACTCACAGGTGAAGCGAATAACGTTGATCAACTCCTAGCAAGGCCACATGTCCAGGTCTGGGTAGATTAGGTTGTAAGCAAACAATCAGTTCTCGTGGTCAACATGTTGAATGCAGGTGAAATGGGCAGGAGTAAACACCTGAGCGACTTTGACAAGGGCCAAATTGTTATCTCTGAAACGGCAAGGCTTGTGGGATGCTCCCAGTCAGCAGTGGTGAGTACCTACCGACAGTGGTCCGAGGAGGGACAAACCACAAACTGTTGATAGGTTGTTGGGTGCCCAAGGCTCATTGATGCTCGAGGGCAACGAAGGCTATCCTGTCTGGTCCGATCTGACAGAAGGCCTACTGTGGCACAAGTCACAGAAACACAGTGCATCGCACCCTGCTGTGAATGGGGCTGCGTAGCTGAAGACCAGTCAGAGTGCCCATAATGACCCCATAATCGAAAGTGCCTACAATGGGCAAGCGAGCATCGGACTGGACCTTGGAGAAGTGGAAGAAGGTCACCTAGTCCGATGAGTCCCATTTTCTTTTACATCACTTGGACAGCCTTGTACGTGCTCACTGTTTACCTGGGGAAGTGATGGCACCAAGATGCACTGTGGGAAGATGACAAGCCAGTGGAGGGAGTGTGATGCTCTGGGCAATGTTCTGCTGGGAAACCATGGGTCCGGCCATTCGTGTGGATGTCAATTTGACACGTGCCACCTACCTAAACATTGTTGCAGACCAGGTACACCCCTTCATGGCAATGGTTTTCCTTGATGGCAGTGGCCTCTTTCAGCAGGATAATGCACCCTGCCACACTGCACACATTGTTCGGGAATGGTTTGAGGAACATAATGAAGAGTTCAGGGTGTTGCCCTGGCCTCCAAATTTCCCAGATCTCAATCTGATTAAGCATCTGTGGGATGTGCTGGACCAACAATTCCGATCCATGGCAGCTCCATCTCGCAGCTTGCAGGACTTGAAAGATCTTGGTGCCAATACCACAGGACACCTTCAGGGGTCTTGTAGAGTCCATGCCTCAGTGTGTCGGTGCTCTTTTGCCATCATATGAGGCAGGTGGTTACAATGGTTTGGCTCATTAGTATACATTGTAAAGTACAGCATCTAAGCTTTAAAATGAAACCTAATTTGTGTTGGTCAAGATTGTAGTTATCAATGTTTAGATAATACATTTTTTGTGAGCTTAAAGGGCTTATTATATCACATCAAAAGGGGCATTTTGACCAAGAAGCACATTTGACTGCTCATTTGCATTCAGCATAAGACACTAGCGCTCTAGAGCATGTGCAGACATACGCATGTGAGCGTTTGAAAGCAGCTTGCTGTAGTCAAACAGCACATGGGTGCTGAATTGAGAAAACAAGAAAACAAGAAATATATCCAAAACACACAATCAATACAGCCTTACACGGACAAGAACTGACAAAGACACAGAAATTAAGGGCATTATATACACAAAGACTAACAAGGTTAACAAGACTAATAACACGATACACCTGGGACAAATCAACAAGGGAAACAGGAAAAAAGGGTAGAACTTCAAAATGAAAGACACACAAGAAACCTAGCACCTTCTTTAATGGGTGGCTCCTAATGCCCACATAAACTCCGTCAGGCCGCATCTTCTTATCAAATTCCACAGGTATGTACCAACTCGGAAAAAGAAGGATCCTTTGGAGATTAATTACACGTCCAAAGATTATTTTAGTCCCTCTATTCTTCAGATCAAATTCTGGATTCCACCCTTTTTTGACAGTTTTTTAGAGTTTGAATATTCCCATTATTGAGCAATTTGTGGCCAAAGAAATAGATAGGCAGATCGCTATAGAAAAGATTGAGGCAGCCACACAATCTTTTCAGAGTGGGAAATGTCCTGGACCCGACAGATTTCTGTCAGAAGTTTATAAAAAAAAAAAGTTTATTTTTTTTCACAAATTAGCTCCACTCCTTATTTATGTTCAAAGAGTCATTTAACTCTGGTTGCCTACCTCAAACTCTTACTCAAGCATCCATTTCTTTGCTTTTGAAAAAGACCCCCTGGCTTGCTCCTCATACCATCCATGAAGTTTATTAAACACTGATTATCAATTGTTGTTCAAATTATTGGCTTTATGTTTAGAATTTGTTCTCGATTATACCTCTCCTGTCTAACAGTTTTATTACAGGCATATTAAGAAAAGTTAGAGAATTAAAAGTCTCTCTTTATGAGGATCATCTTTTGTGTGTCTCAAACCTATTCCTGCTACTCTCACCACTCTTAATTCTTTTGGTCAGATATCTTGAAATAAACTGAACTTGGATAAGAGTGAGTTATTTACCATTAATTCACTAGCGGAAAAATACCCCCTGCATAATTTCCCCTTTAAATTAGCATATGATACGTTTTAAATTCTACAGTGCTAAATAGTTCATTGTTATCCCAAACCAAGAAAAGGTTTTGACTGCTGGTCAGTGCTTAATCCTCTTTTAGCCATTTGTTTCAATGCTGTCAAAAGGACTATCCTTCCTCCTGTATTTTTCAATGTATTTAAAAAAAAAAAAAAAAAAATTCACAATCTTCTTTTCACAAGTTACTTGCTAGTTTGCGCAGAATGTTTTTAGATAGGCTTGGCCTTGTCAAATTTTAGATTTTACTATTGGGCTGCCAATATGAGTTTTATATACAACAGTTAGTTCCGGTCCTTGAATCTGCTTAGACGAGAGTCGATACATGAGTACTGATGTCTCACACCATCAGCACTCGTATGCTTCACTCTTTCTATCACTCTGCTTGTGTTTGTGGCATTCTAAACTAAAGTGTAAGAGTAGTGCAGATGTATGTCTTTTCATTTTTCACTGTGACATTACAGATTTTAGCCAGCAGGTGGTGACAAAAGACTATTTTTATGTGTTATGAGCCAGTAAAGTTTGACATGCATTGAGTCAGTGCATGTCAGTCAGTGAGCGGTTTCTTTGTAGTCATCGGCATTGTCTCTCACTCCATGATCGCTTGGATTACTACTACAATATTGCAGCTGGGAAATAGTTAAACTAACAGCTTCAGCACTAAGGCTTATCACAGCTGAGAGACACAACAGATGGAAAAACACTTCAACAGATGCTTATCTAATACCGGAGTTTCCGCGTTGTGAGGAGATCTAATCAACATGGCGGAGGAGAGAACAGTTCTATAGTGAATGACTCTTGCACACTGGCTATTGCGAAATACTCAAGGGGGACCCCCACTTGGACATCTATTTTTACACAGAGAAAATAGGATGTATTGGACAATTTTTGTGTGTTATGAGCCAGTTGAGTTGATGTGCATTGACATTAACTTGTAGGACAGAACAGGAGGAAACAATTTGTCCATTTGCCCATGGAAGTCCAGATTTTAGCCCATTTTAACCCCTTTAACCATTCTTAAAACGTACTTTACCATTGTTCTTCCATTTTTTAACAGTGGCATTTTTTTATTTATTTTTTATTTTTTCCCCTTTTCTCCCCAATTTGGAATGCCCAATGTGCTCTAAGTCCTCATGGTGGCATAGTGACTCGCCTCAATCCAGGTGGCGGAGGACGAATCTCAGTTGC
This sequence comes from Myxocyprinus asiaticus, assembly GCF_019703515.2. Lineage (NCBI taxonomy): Eukaryota > Metazoa > Chordata > Actinopteri > Cypriniformes > Catostomidae > Myxocyprinus > Myxocyprinus asiaticus. The sequence continues at coordinate 3,969,476 of NC_059377.1, forward strand.
CTCCGTGTCTGAGACCGTCAATCCGCTCATCTTATCACGTGGCTTGTTGAGCGCATTTCCGCGGAGACGTAGCGCGTGGAGGCCCACTCTATTCACCGCGGTATCCACGCACAACTCAACACGTGCCCCACCGAGAGTGAGAACCACACATTATAGCGACCACAAGGAGGTTACCCCATGTGACTCTACCCTCCCTAGCAGCCGGGCCAATTTGGTTGCTTAGGAGACCTGGCTGGAGTCACTCAGCATGCCCTGGATTTGAACTCACAACTCCAGGGGTGTTAGTCAGCGTCAATACTCGCTGAGCTACCCTGGCCCTAACCGTGGCATTTTTAATAATAAGGCCATAACCACCGTCAGACCATGGATGGCTCCACATTACTGTGGTTAGGCGAATACAGATAGTCTTTCTAAAAAATCAACAATAATATTTTTTTCTAATTAACAGTTTTTATTGATTCACACAATTGACAAAGAAAAGCAAAACATATATTCACAGAATCAACATTTAACCCCCATTATTCCCTTTCCCCCTCCCAATACCCAACCCCACCCTGACCCTCAACCAATATCCCTGTGGTCACACTTGAATATACTGTACACACACACACACACACACACACACAATATATATATATATATATATATATATATATATATATATATATATATATATATATATATGTGTATATAAAATAATAATCACACACATTTAAAACTATACTTCTCTCTCCACTGCCCCTCCCCAAGAGCCCTCCAAGAAGGCCAAGTAGCTGCCCCATTTTTTATTAAATGTATCTAAATTGCCTAGCCTTCTACAAGACATTTCCTTGAATGCCGCCACTCTCCCCATCTCTGTGCACCACTCTTGAAATGAAGGCGCTCCAGCTGACTTCCTTCCCCTAAGAACAATCTATCTGCTGATCATAACACTGGCTAGGACCCAATTTTTTATATATTTATCCCCTATATTAATGACCACCTCATCTCCTAAAATACAGAGTCTGGGGCAAAATGAAATTTGAGTGCCCAATACATCACACATAAAACTCTGAACCAAAATTCTTGGATCTTAACACACCACCAAAAAACATGGGTTGTGTCCTCATCAACCCATGTTGGAGCCATGAGGTGGAGCCATGAGATGCTCGAGGGGCAAAGCTGTGGAAGGTGGAGCCATGAAAGGCTCGAGGGGCAAAGCCGTGGAAGGCGGAGCCATGGAAGGCTCAAGGGACAGAGCCATGGAAGGTGGAGCCATGGGAGGCTCGAGGGACAGAGCCATGGAAGGTGGAGCCATGGGAGGCTCGAGGGAATAGTCCGTGGAAGGCTCGAGGCTGAGAGCCATGGAAGGCTTGGGGCTGAGAGCCGTGGAAGAGAGTACAGACTGAGACTGGGGATTGACCTCCGTGGTCGAGAGCTCTGGTAGAGACTGGGGAATGACCTCCGTGGTCGTGAGCATGTGCAGAGACTGGGGAACGACCTCCGTGGTCGTGAGCATGGGCAGAGACTGGAAAACGACCTCTGTGGTTGTGAGCATAGGCAGAGACTGGGAAACGACCTCTGTGGTCGTGAGCATAGGCAGAGACTGGGGAGGAGGAGTCCTTTTCCTTCTCCTCCTCTTCCGGCCAGCAGGGAGCATAGATACGGGGATGGTAGAGGCTACAGGCACTGGCTCTGGGATGGTCGAGGCTACAGGCACTGGCTCTAGGATGGTTGAGGCTACAGGCACTGGCTCTGGGATGGTCGAGGCTACAGGCACTGGCTCTGGGACGGTCGAGGCTACAGGCACTGGCTCTGGGATGGCCGAGGCTAAAGGCACTGGCTCTGGCTCATTAACTGTGGCAGGCATGGGCACTGGCTCGTTAACCATGGCAGTCATGGGCACTGGCTCGTTAACCGTGGCAGGCATTGGACCTGGCTCATTAACCGTGGCAGGCATGGGCACTGGCTCGTTAACCGTGGCAGGCATGGGCACTGGTTCATTAAACATGGCAGGCATGGGCACTGGCTCATTAACCGTGGCAAGCATGGGCACTGGCTCGTTAACCGTGGCAAGCATGGGCACTGGCTTGTTAACCGTGGCAGGCATGGGCACTGGCTCATTAACTGTGGCTCGGGGTTCCCACCATAAATTGCAGCATATGGGGGAAATGTAACTTTCGTGGTCGCTACCACTGACTGCAGCAGGGAATCGACCACCAGAATCTGAGAGGATGAGCCTCCCCAAAAAAATTATTTAGGGGAATTGTATGGAGAGGAGTTACCTTGGAGATAGGGGGCGTGGAAGTCACGGAGACAGGGGCCGTGGAAGGCGTGGAGGGAGGAGTCAACAACTCTAACAAACGTGATGAAAGTGAAGGGTAATGGATATTCAGGGTGGCTAGGATGTAATTCGCCAAAGAAAGATTTTCTGCCTCCAGAAGTGCTGTGGGTCTGTGAAAGTTTAATCCCATTCTATAAATGGGCTTGAGGTAAATGTCCAGTATTGATATAGAAGCAGCAAGATGAAGAAACTTGGTTGAGTATTCCAAGAGGGGAAGATCCTGCCTGAACAGCTCCATGAATAACTCTGTTGGCTCCATGCTTATGTGGGTCTGGACGAGTGAAAGAGGAGGATTAGGGGGATCGCTGGAGTAGAGGAGGATGTTGAGAGGAACAGGTAAGTAAATCCATATTTCTTTGTGGGTCAGTTCTTCTGTAACGTTGGGTGTCTGGAGTGGAAGAGGAAGAGAGGAGATGCAGGAGTAGAATCTTTCAAACTTTTAATTGAGAACGCTGGAGTGGAATAAATATCTTAACAGGAATCACACCAAGAGATACGCAGGAGTGGAAGACTACAAAATAACTACTCAACATAACAATACAAACCAACTAGTAATAATTCAGCATTACAATACATCGAAACAATTCAAAACTCAACGTAGCACTTCATAACATAACACTTCAAGGACTGACCAATGATGAACAAAACTAGAGGGTATATATATATACACAGGGAAACTAATGAGGGAATGGAAGGCAGGTGTGGATGATGATGAACCGATGGAAGCGATTAGGGTAGTGAACTCTGGGAAACGTAGTGCAGGGGAAAACTTCAAAATAAGAGTCCTTGAAGAAAATGAGGGAGACAGACTGTGACACCCGTAGGCAAGGCCTTAATACCTTACCAAGCTCCTCCAAGTTTATCTCAGAATCAAGAGAATTTTTTGATCAGCCGACAGTTTAGGAAGTTCTAATGGTTCCACAAAGTTTCTAATATCTTCATCAGTAGACAAAGACGTGGAACTATAGTGATCAAGATATAATTCTTTACAAGCATTAATAATATCAGTGGCCGAGGTAAATATTTCACCACTAGCAGATTTCACTGAGGGAATGGTAGAAAAAGACTCTCTCTGTTTTATATATCTAGCCAGAAGCTTCCCTGCTTTGTCCCCCGACTCAAAGTATGAATGTCTTACCCTGAATAGCCAAAACTCCACCTTCCGCGACAAAACAGTATTATATCTGTATTTCAGTTGGGTCAATTCTCTGAGGCCATTTGATGGCATTTGGCACTTCAGCTCTGCCTCGGCACTTTTAATATTCCATTCCAATTCCATGAGTTCTTTTGCTTTGGATTTTTTGGTGAAAGTGGCATACTGTATAATCCGGCCCCTAAGAACCGCCTTAATTGCCTCCCAAGCCACACCCACAGAGGATACTGAGGACCAGTTGGTTTCCATATAGACATTGATTTCAGGCTTTAGAATTTGTTGGAATTCAGGATTCTGCAAGAGGGATACATTAAAGCGCCAACTATATGATTTAATTTTCTTCATATGTGGCAACATCTCTAAACACACCAGGATGTGATATGAGACCAAAATGTTTCCAATTGAGCAATCAACAAAATCTATTCTAGAATAAATCTTGTGGACTGATGAAAAAAATGTATAGTCCCTACCAGATGGGTTCAAAAGTCTCCAAATATCTGTAAGACCAAGATTTTTACACACCATGGGAAGCGTCAATGTTGCTCTAGGGGGCTTACCCACTTTTGCTTCACTATGGTCAAGGACTGAGTCCATCAAAAATTAAAGTCTCTTACCAATATTATATCATGAGGGGTGCCAGCAGTTTGCAACATCCCTTCAAGATCTTTAAAAAAGCCCTGATCATCAGCAGTAGGTGTGTAAGTATTAGCCAAAATCAACCTTTGCTAAAACAATAATGACTCTTCCTAATTTATCATTAATCTGTTTGAGACATGTGAATTGTAGATGCTTACTTATCAATGTAATGACTCCCCTGCTCTTACTTGAGGCAGCACTAAAGAAAACATGTCCACCCCATATTGTCCCAAATTTTTCAGCTTCCTGCGAGGAAAGATGCGTTTCTTGAAGAAACACAATATCATATTTCTTACGTTTAAGAAAAGAAATAATCTTCCTTATTTTTATGGGGTGAAAGCAATAATTCTTGACCTGAACAAGTCTAATTATCCTTTATTAAAATTCTACTAAGAAACTTCTTCACTGCAGAGTATCCACAATATTTCTGAGTCCCATGACACAGCGTAAACTTAAACAATCCTTATATTATTATGTAGGGCTTTACTGGTTGTTTAGATCAGTGTTACTATCAGAAATAATTAATAATTATTTCTTTAGTTATTAATTGAATCTAACTCATTAAAACCTCATATGGGGCTCCAGTAAATGTACTGCGCTACGTTTAGGAGCAGGTTTGGTTATTAGCAATAATTAATAATTATCAAAGATAATTATTAATTATTAAAATCAATAGAACATTGATGAGAATCAATGTTAGCTTTTTTAATCCTTTAAATCAACAATTATCAAAGATAATCGTTAATTGTTAACATCGATGAAACATTAATTAAAATTAACACAAGCTTATTGATCATTCAAATTCAACAATCATCAAAGATAATTATCAATTATCAAAAATCAACAGAATATTAATAAGGATTAACATTGACGGGGCACCACCCTGGAATCAGGGACTAATATCCAGATAGTAAAACAGTCTCAATATTACATTGTTTTCTTAGGAAAATCGACATCCGAAGAATATCGATTTTCGGGAAAAAAAACAATAAATGAAGGCTTGAATCCGAGCACTGACATCCCGTCAGCATGACACAGGCATATGCAAAACAAACCAAAACACTTCTCTTTGTAATATAAACAAAGTTTATTTATGCAGTAATATCAATTAATAATTAATACAATGCAGTCAATAAACTTCCGACTTACAACTACAAACTAAACAGTGATATGATTAGATATGGAAACTAAAATAATCCTATAACACATAAGGTGTGTGTCTGACAGTGTGTGTGTAAGGAGGGACATGCACAAAATTGCGGATGTGACTCTCGTGGAGAGTATGTCACGCGAGACTTCCGGCCAGGGAATATGACCGCGAATGGGGGCGAGAGAAACGGCAGTTCAATGGCATCTACCAGTTACCGCGTGTATCCGCTTGTACAGTAGCTTAGGGACAGAGCTGGGCTTTAGCATTAAGCTATCTACAAGCCAAAAATGTGTGCCAGAATGTTTGTGAGGGGTCGCGTGCATGTGTGTGTGTGTGGTTAGTACGAGAGAGAGAGAGAGAATAAAGTGATGGCCCTAAAGCCGATTTCGTGATCGTGGGAGAGAAAGCAGCTGTTAGTTTATCGCTCAGAGACGAGGTGGACGGCTCGTAAAAGTCCCGCATTCTTTGACTCTTTAATGGATAACTCAGTTTGCCGGTTTCACCCGCGATGGCGAAAATGCACAACAGTCCAATTTGGTTGGACCACAATACAGCAAAACAAATTTGTGATAATTAATACCCTGAGTATTAATAATGAGCGGACATGGTGGTCCGTAAACTGTACAAGCAAAAACCTTGAAACACAAGAATATCACACCATAATATTCTATCTCTGCCCAGACATAAACCTCTTACTTGAATCGCATGAGGATGCAAAATGTGTGTTCATCCATCCTTTAAATCCGACCCGGTTCCTTGAGGCTCGTGTGATGACGGGAGGCCGTTTCCTCGCTCTGTTGGCGGGCACGGCTGTTGATTCTCGGCGGGCTGGCAGAGAACTCAGAAATGTCAACTTGATTGAAGATGGAAGAGAAATCTTTAATCTCTTCACTTCTGCAGGCAAACGGATGAAGATGCGGATTGCTCAGCGGTCTCCTTCGGATCCGTTAGAGTGTTCGGTTGAACACAGAGTAATCTCAACTCATCCAGCGAGATGGAGATTGTATGGCCACAGTTTCAAGTCGGACGTTACTTCCTTCTGCCACGAGGTTGCACCTGAGAGCAGCGATGAGCTACGTCTATACCCGGTGAACAAAGTTGCTGGAAGCAAATCCCGGAAGCATTTCAGAGGTATTTCTACTCCTGATGATGTCATGGTTTGAGGGACGTTCTGTTGTGTGCCTCATCCAATAGGAGTTGAGAGTTCGATCCTTTAGTGAGCAAGGCTCACTTGGACTCAAGATGGCGCCGAGTATGGCTGCTGCGTTGCGAGCTCCGACACAACTTAGCAATGGTTTGTTTGTTTTGTTTACAATTCTTATGTTTCTTGTCTTGGATGTTGCCTGCCTTATTGTCTACGACAGACAAACACTTTTGGACATTGGCTCAGCGATCTCACACCGTAAACCGGACTTCACATTCCTCAATGCCGACCCGCTGTTTACAAACACGCAAGCGGAGCCCTTTGTCTGGGCAGCACGGCCGCGGAAACGCAGGAGGAAAAGGGGAAACAGAGCCGGCGTTCTCATCAGAGTAAGACGCCGCGCAAATCGACCCCCGCTACCCACTATTCTACTGGCAAATGTTCAGTCTCTGGATAACAAGCTCTGCGAGCTGAAAGCGCGTATCTCTTTCCAACGAGAGACGAGGGACTGCTGCGTTATCTGCCTTACGGAAACTTGGATGTCTGCGGAGATTCCAGACTCAGCCATTGAACCCGCGGGGTTTTCCATGCTCCGAGCGGACAGAGCGAAAGACCTCTCAGGTAAAACTAGAGGAGGTGGTGTATGTTTTATGATCAACAAATCCTGGTGCGATCAGAGGAACATACATTCTATCAAGTCTTTCTGTTCTCCTGATCTGGAATTTCTTATGCTTCTGTGTCGACCATTCTGGCTACCGAGGGAATTCACAGCGGTCATTATCACTGCTGTGTACATTCCCCCACAAGCCGACACAGACCAGGCACTCAAGGAACTGTATGGGAGTATAAGTGAGCAGGAAACCGCGCACCCTGAGGCCGCGTTCATTGTGACCGGGGACTTTAATAAAGCCAGTTTAAAATCAGTCGCACCAAAATATCACCAGCACATTAGTTTCAACACACGAGGGGACCGGGTTTTGGACCATTGCTACTCTCCGTTCCGGGATGGCTACAAATCCCTCCCCCGCCCACCATTTGGCAAATCGGACCACTCTTCCATTCTGCTTCTGCCCGCTTACAGGCAGAAACTGAAACAGGAAGCACCCACCCTCAGAACGATCCAGTGCTGGTCGGACCAATCAGACTCTACGCTACAAGACTGTTTCGATCGCACGGACTGGGAGATGTTCCGGTCCGCCTCTGATGACGACATCGAGCTTTACGCTGATAGCGTAATGTGCTTCATCAGAACGTGTGTAGAGGAAGTGATTCCGACCAGAACCGTGCGAATCTATCCGAATCAGAAGCCGTGGATCAACAGCGATGTTCGCGCAGCACTTAATGTGCGGACCTCCGCTTTTAATTCCGGGAACGCGGAGGAGCATAAACAAGCCAGTTATGCCCTCCGAAAAACTATCAAAACAGCAAAACGCCAGTACAGGAGTAAGATTGAAGGACAGTTTAACACCACCAACTCTAGAAGCATGTGGCAGGGAATTAACATCATCACGGACTTTAAAGGGAATAAAAACTCCGCCATGAACACCGCTGCCTCTCTCCCAGATGAGCTAAATACTTTTTATGCTCGTTTCGAGGGAAATAACACCGCCCTCGCGGAGAGAGCTCTCACGGCCGAAGCTACAGAGGTTAGTTCACTCTCCGTCTCTGTAGCGGATGTAACCCGATCATTCCGACGGGTGAATATCCGCAAAGCCGCGGGTCCAGACGGCATTCCGGGCCGCGTCATCAGAGCGTGCGCGAACCAGCTGGCTGGTGTTTTTACGGACATTTTCAACCTCTCCCTCTCTTTGTCTGTAGTCCCCACATGCTTTAAAACATCCACCATTGTGCCTGTTCCAAAACAATCGAAAATAACTTGTTTAAATGACTGGCGTCCTGTTGCTCTGACCCCCATCATCAGCAAATGTTTTGAGAGACTAATCAGAGATTACATCTGCTCTGTATTACCACTCAATCTTGACCCGCTGCAGTTTGCTTACCGTAACAACCGCTCCACTGATGATGCCATTGCATCTACAATACACACTGCTCTCTCCCACCTGGAAAAAAAGAACACTTATGTGAGAATATGCTGTTTGTAGACTACAGCTCAGCATTCAACACCATAGTGCCCTCCAAGCTAGATGAGAAACTCCGGGCTCTGGGCTTAAACAGCTCGCTGTGCAGCTGGATCCTGGACTTCCTGTCAAGCAGACGCCAGGTGGTTAGAATAGGCAGCAACATCTCCTCATCACTGACCCTCAACACTGGAGCCCCGCAGGGCTGTGTTCTCAGCCCACTACTGTATTCCCTGTACACACATGACTGTGTGGCAACACATAACTCCAATGCCATCATTAAGTTTGCTGATGACACGACGGTGGTAGGTCTGATCACTGACAATGATGAAACAGCCTACAGAGAGGAGGTGCACACTCTGACACACTGGTGTCAGGAGCACAACCTCTCCCTCAACGTCAGTAAGACAAAGGAGCTTGTGGTGGACTTCAGAAGAAAAGACAGAGAACACAGTCCCATCACCATCAATGGGGCACCAGTGGAGAGAGTCAGCAGCTACAAGTTCCTGGGTGTCCACATCACTGAGGAACTACTCACATGGTCCGTCCACACTGAAGTCGTTGTGAAGAAGGCTCATCAGCGCCTTTTCTTCCTGAGACGGCTGAGGAAGTTTGGAATGAACCGCCACATCCTCACACGGTTCTACACCTGCACTGTGGAGAGCATCCTGACTGGCTGCATCTCCGCCTGGTACGGCAATAGCACTGCCCACAACCGCAAAGCACTGCAAAGGGTGGTGCGAACTGCCAAACACATCATCGGAGGTGAGCTTCCCTCCCTCCAGGAAATATATACAAGGCGGTGTGTGAAAAAAGCTCGGAGGATCATCAGAGACTCCAGCCACCCGAGCCATGGGCTGTTCTCACTGCTACCATCAGGTAGGCGGTATCGCAGCATCAGGACACGCACCAGCCGACTCCATGATAGCTTCTTCCCCCAAGCAATCAGACTTCTGAACTCTTGATCTCCCACGATCAAAATACATCATCCCTGCACTTTATTACTCTTTTATCTCACACCGGACTGTCATAAATTATATTACTGTTATTATATTATGTCTCTCTTAACAACTGACTATCAACCGACAGCCTGAATGTCAATACAGTACAATACTGTACATTCTATATATATACTTTTTTCATATATATTTTAATATATCTATATAGTATCTATATAGTAAAAAACAAAAAAAAAAACACAAAAAACAAAAACAGCATATTGTATACTGTGCAATGTATGTTATTATTGTATATTGTTGAGTGTAATTGTGTATAACAGATGTTTAAAATGTGCTGTGTTAATTTGATGTTTTAAGTCGAGTTTAATTATGTATAACAGATGTTTAAATTGTGCTGTGTTAATTTGATGTTTTAAGTCGAGTTTAATTATGTATAACAGATGTTTAAATTGTGTTGTGTTAATTTGATGTTTATTGTAGATTGGCGTATGTCTCATCACTGTCACAACTGCTATGTTGATCGGAACTGCACCCAAGAATTTCACACACCATTGCACTTGTGTATATGGCTGTGTGACAATAAAGTGATTTGATTTGATTTGATTTGGGCTTCATGGGATTTGTAGTCTGTTTTGGATTCCCTTTGTTTGATTTTAGCACGATTTTTATCAGTAAGATTTACGACTTGGTGTGTGGGGGCTGAGTTAGGTTTTACGACTGCGTAAGGCCTGCCTTTGTCTTCTATCTGAATACATGAGGCCCAACATTATGTACTAACGCAACAATAAAAATTACAGAAACTTGAGAACAAATGATCACAGAATTATAGCAAGGCGATATTGTTCTTCCTCAATTATCTGTTAATGATTATGCATTTCAGGATGATGGCCAAATATCACAAATAGAAGAATTTTAGTTATTTGTTGGAGTCTTTATCCAGAACCTGAGCAGACTAACCTGAAAAGCTATGTAGCCTAGTAGCGCCTTCACAGCTGTAAAGTTGGACATGTTTTGAGAACTGTAGATAATTATGGTTATTTTAAAGCATATATTGAGTCTAGTCAGGACCGGAAGAGTTTGTTGTAACGAGATTATGTACTTGCTGCAGATACAGGGGAGGTCCAGACAGCAGAAAAGCTTGTGTATTGCAGGACTGTCATTCGGATAAAATACAATTATTTTGCAGAAGATGAATGTGTAGTAAACTCAATCTTGCTTTATAATTATTAATTTACATACATAATCTCCGTATCTAAATGCTATAACCTACATGAAATATTTTAATGTTGACTGAACAACTGATCAGTCCTGTTGATAGATTTAATTTATTGTTCTTGTGTAGGAAATAACGTTGTCTTAGCAGCCACACAATAAGCTGTACCATACAAAAAGATCTACATGCAATACAAATAAACATTTATTTGGACATACATTATAAACACTGTACACAAAAGTTCAATGTTCTCTGTAAATCAACTATAAAAAAGTACATATTATTAAAAGCACTGTACAAATAAATTTTATTGATATTAAATTAATGTCCAGACTGTTTTCCAAATCACCTTTTCCCCTTAAGGGAAGACATCAACACTCAAAAGAAAGTGAATTGCAGGCAGGAAAAATGCATGAAAGAGGAAAATCTGTGAGGAGGCAGGCAAGGAATGAGGATCTAAATGCAGCTTTTAATGGAAACCAAAGATAAACAAAGTACTCAGAATAAAACGAAACAAAACATGGGAAACCAGGCACAGAACACGACAACACATGTGAAGTCTGACAAAGAAACCAGGGGAAAACAAGGGCTTAAATACATGGACGCAAACAAGGGAACGAGGAACACCTGTGGAAACAATCAGTGGAAAACCAATCATAAATTGAAACTACAAAAAGGACTACAAACTAACAGGAAACAGGAACTAAACAAGAATTTAAACATAAGTCAACACAAAAAAAGGGAATATGCGACAAAATCATAATACAGTTAATTTAAAATGTGATAAAACATCTCACTGTAGGCAGCCGATGGAAGCAGCAGCATCTGGGACTGGAGCGTTTTGCTTTGCGAGTGGTTTCTGATCATAACATTGCTGTTTTATATGAAACTTTATTTTTTTTTAATTATTTCGATAATCATTAAAATTCCCCGGACAATGTGTGCAGTTAAAGACATCTTACAATATTTAAAAAGCAAGAATCTAACCGCATGACACGCAAGCAAACAGTGACTGTCTACACACAAACGCCAACCGGAAATTCCACCCACCTTGCAAAACAGTGGATGCACTGAGAATATTGTGAATTAAAGCATCAAAAGTCTTTCCCCACAAATGACCACAAAGCATATCTATTATACTTTGAACTGCTGAGCACGACTTTTTATCAAGCTATACAAAAAAAAAAAAAGAACAATACTAGCCTAAAAATAATTATGAATTTCAATCACTCTGTAACGTGTGCTGGCTGCTGGCAATGATGATGATGAAAACGTAGTGTAGAGAACCCAAGTGCAGTTTATTTACAAAGTGAGTAATCCAAAAACCCTAACTAAAAAACGTGAACAAAACATGGACTTGACATAACATGGCTTGACTATAAACAAGACTACAAAGTTACGTTCAGTAATTGACAACTAGACAATGCAAACATGAGGGCTTAAATACAAGACATGGGAGAACATAAACCAATGAACAAACAGAACTCATAACAAGCTAATTAAACAATAAACCAATGAAAACATGACACATGAACATGGAGGGAAAACAGGAGTCACATGATAAGGGAAACAGGAACTAAACATTTCAAAATAAAAGACATGAATCAACAAAATACACATAACACACTCACTTTTATTCATAATTCATCGGGCCCCTTATCTTGTTGAACGAGATTTACGATATGAAAGAACGACATGAAGCTCCTCCTCCCGGTCAGCAGATCATCGTTCATGATGACTGATTCGTTCATGTCGGTCGCGAATGAGTTTACCAGTACATTCAGCTCATTCACGACACAAACGAAATGACCGACTGGTTAAGCGGTATAATTGTTCAGTGGGTTAAACCATTTATCTACTCTTTCACAGCCCGCTCTCTAATACTATTGTCTCACGCTGAAGTCAGTCTTTACAAGCATGACAAAGGAAGACAAATGGAATTTGGATGTGTACAAATGTACAAAGACACTTTAAAAATTATGTTTAAACACCATAACTGTTTTCACAACAAATGGCAGGTCTTATTTTCTCTATATTTTGTCAAATGCTGGGCTTAATTATTACTAAGATAAAGAAAAATACTAAATATCATACACTGTGCGTCAAAGTACAACATTTCCATCCATAATTTATGTAATTTTTACTGTACATCTTCAGTCATTTTTACACATTCATGAATTAGGGATAATGTTTTGAGAATACCAATAAACTTGTCTTAAGTGACTTGTCTTAAGCTCTCTCTCTCTCTCGTACTAACCACACACACACACATGCACGCGACCCCTCACAAACATTCTGGCACACATCTTTGGCTTGTAGATTGACTCACATGCCGAACTGAATGGATGATACACCACCTCTCATTCAGTCATTCAGCAGATCTTTGTTCACGAGTCATTTGCAAACCAGTTTACCAGTATATTCAGTTCCTTTACGAACCACCTCTCATCTTGTTCCGACTCAAATGACCGACAAGTTCAGGGAAGGGGCATATTCGTTCAGCGGGCCAAACCAATGATATGCTCCTTCACAGTGTGCACTCGAATGCTATTGACTCGTGCTATAGTCAGTCTTTACAGGCACGAAAAGCATTGGTCTCAAAAGGGAGGGACGTCAGTAAATGAAAAATATGAGTCAGTATATGGAGGTGAACGAGAACTATTTGTTCACTTAAAAGATTCGTTCAAAAAGACAGATTCGTTCAAGAATGAAACATCACTACAAATCACAGCCGTGCTGATTCAGTGCCATACAGCACTCTTGCTCGTGTGAAATTGCTTAATTAAATAACTGGCTAAAATATGAAGCCTTTGACCTCCCACTGACTTGGACTAAAACTTGATTTGGAACCAATTTAGGTGATTTTAGGTCGGTTTTCAATCTGATCTCTCTCTCTACTAGTACTCTTTCCTGTAATCATGCTTTCCCACCTTCATTGTGAGATAGAATGTTTTCAATTTGGGCAAATTTTGGTATTAAAACAATTAAAGATCTATATATTGATAATCATTTTGCATGGTTGTAGCAACGTTCGGGAAATTATTTTACTTTTCAAGCAGCACTTATAATCCCCTAAGGAGCACTTTTTTCTATACTTTCAGGTCCGAAGCTTTGTTCGCAGTGCTTTTCTTGGTTTCCCCTCTTTAAATTAATGTTCTCAACACCTTTTTGTTACCACATCATACCCTGAAAGGACAATTAGGAAATTAGGCCTTTCACATAGCCATATTCACCTTATGCACCCAGCTCCACTAGATACTAAGGCTATCCGCATTTTTTGTTGGCATATCACCAACATGTGACAGATGTAAACAGGCCCAAGCAAATCTTTTACATATGTTCTGGCTATGCCCAGCTCTACATTGCTAATGAAGTGACATTTTGTTGAGGAGAAAATTGAACCAAACCACCTTAGTGCATTGTTTGGGGTTATCCCCTCAATCCCTACTCTTGCTGCTTCAAAAAAATTATTTGAAAGCATTTTTTTACATTGCTGGCCAGACGCCTGAAACTGACTGATTGGAAGTCACAGTCCTCAACGTCTTGCACCTGACTGATAAAATATATTCTTAATTTTCTGAAACTGGAAAAAATTTAGGTTGACTTAAAAGGTTCTCCCCAAAAATGTCATAAAATGTGGAACTCTTTCTTTTGCTACGTTATAGAGACAATGTTTCCTGACATCCATATCTAATTAATATATTCCTCCCCCTTTGGGTAAGTTGTGAGTGATGTGATGTAATCTGGTGCGGTGTGGTTTTACCTCACTATGTTTTATTTTGACTATCTCTGACCGGATATGTGTGTATGTTATTTTGTTTTTGTTGTTTTGTTTTATTTTCAAGTGATACATTGTGTGTTGTCATTTTATATATATACAGTATATATATATATATATATATATATATATATATATATATATATATTTATTTATTTATTTATTTATTTATTTATTTATTTTTTTATTAAAGTAATACCACAAATCTTCTAGTCAAGCTAGACGATTTGAGGTCCATAACACAAATGGGACAAGTTAGAAAGCTAAAAGGCTTTTACAGAACAATATTACATGATTTAGTACTTGCTAGTCAGCAGCAGGTGGTATTTTCATTTTAGAGACCATTCAAAGCTGGAAGACATATACTAAAAGCCATAAAACTCCAATTTTTATTTCATGGGGTCTTTATTTTTAAACAATAAGCATTCAACCTCTTCAAGTACCACCAATTATTAACATTTAACGAGGCCCTATTATGCTTTTGGGGATTTTACCTTTCATTTAGTGTGTAACATAGCTCTTTGTGCATGTAAAATGTCTGCAAAGTTACAAAGCACAAAGTCCATGCAAAAGGGAGTTATTCTCTCCCACAGACAACACTGCTCAAGAACTACAAGAAATGCTGGATTGTAGTCCAGCCATTTCTTCCGTAAAGTATCTATGTCACTGTGTAAAACATTTGCAGAATGCCCGCCTAGGGCCTACTTTGGCCCGCCCTCAAACAAATATAGTTATAGCAGAGGCAGGATGAGTTGGGTTAGTGTGATCGCCATGTCGAAAAGATGCCGTTTTCTTCACTCCGAAAGCAAAACGTATTTGTTTGGACTTCCAAAGGCAGACGAAGAATCAGTGTTTAAAATTTATTTTTAACAATATTCCTCAGGAGTACAACCACAACCAATGCTGAATTTTCAAGATGGTTACTCCTGAAAGATGGTGCAGTTCCCACTTTGTTGGGAAAATCTGGCGCTTCAGGACCACAACCTGTAAGTATGCTTGATTATTTGTGAATTTATTTGCTACCGAGAGTTCAGTTGCAGAGTTTTGTGTTTTAGCTACGGTGTACATCCAGTGCACAGCTGTAGGCCTCTGCTAACCTGATAGCTAATGTTATTGTGTTGAAATAGTTTTGCTAATCAGTTGCGGGCCCACTTTTACTTACAATTGTGTAGAATTATGCAGATTGTTTGTCATTCTTACTATCATGAATAGTGATCAAGTGTGGAGATGGATTTTTTTTTACAAAAGGTCATTTTACGTCTGCAATCCACGGTAGTGCTCGGCTAACTTGCTATGTAATATTATTTTGGTAAGGGTTTAATATTCAGCTGTGAGCTGGCCTTCACCTAAATCTGTGTAACAAAATGGTCGATCTCAAGAGTCTTATGTAATTATATAATTACAAGCTGTAATGTTACAGCTGCTATCCATAGTAGTCCACAGCTAACTTGCTCACTAACTTTCATAGCTCGAGCGAAAAAAATTTGGCTACACCCGTTCCTTCAAAAGATGACAAACTTTTATTTGAAGCTTTGTTAGGTTCTCAATAATCAACAGTGTACTTGTGAGAAAGCTACAAAATTAAAACTTACCACTGTGAAACGTCCTGCTCAAGTCGTGCTTGCTAAGGTGGTTCAGGTCGATCAGCTTGTTCTTCCAAACTTTCATTATCGGACTCGGGCTAGAGCTGGTACGGCAAAAACCGACGCCACTGTTACCATAGTTACAGTAGTGTTTACAGAGCTGCCCAGGAAGACTCGGGAGCTGAAACTCGGTTATGGTAAGGGGCGTTACATTTCCGACACACGCTCTACGTGGTTGACCAGTCGCAACAGACTGGGCCAGCTGACCAATCAGAGCAGACTGGGCTTTTCGGAAAGGCGGGCTTTAAAGAGACAGGAGGTAAATCAGAGTGTTTGAGCCAGAGGATGAAGAGAGGGGAAAAGAAATATACAGTATGAGAAAAATTATGTGTTTTTTGAATATTAAAGCATGTAAACCTATTCTAGTAGACCCCCAAAATAAAATTATGAACCTTTAAATTAGCATAATATGGGTTCTTTAAATGACAGTTGATGCTGCTGTCGATCAAGGTCCACTCAGAAGATAATTTTATCGCTTAAAGGTTGATTTCTCAGACTTTTTAGTGTTCACAAGACTTAATAGAGATCTCAGATATTTTTAAGTATCGAATATTTCTCCTTTAACTTCTTGGAAAATTAAAAAGAGACACAGAGACAATTGTTGAAATACAATAAAACTGTAGAGAACCTAACACAGTTTGAGACATAAAAGAGATCTCTTCTGAAACGACATCTTAGACAGTGTTGGGTGTAATGCATTACTAAGTAATTAATTACTGTAATTAAATTACTTTTTCATTGAAAAAAGTAAAGGGATTACTCTTGAATTTTTCAGTAATTTAATTACATTTACTTCTGATGTAATTGTGTTAAATACTTTATAGACTATAGATCAATTCTATATAAAACAATAGTGAATTGAAAAATCAAAATGTAACATCTAATGTTAAAATGTATGTTTTCTAATTTAACGCTGCCCCCTTAAATTCTTTGTCCAGTTCATGAATAATTTATTTTATTTTATATGATTTATTTGAAAGAATTTAAAGAACAGTTTCATGTCTATCCTTGTATTTTTCATCTGGTCGAGGTTGATAAGGGTTTTAGAAAGTAATTAGTAATAAGTAATGCAATTACTTTTCAAAAAGAGTAATTAGTACAGTAATCTAATTACACTGTAGAAGATGTAATTAGGAGTTAGTAATTAATTACTTTTTTAGCGTAACTTACCCAACACTGATTTTAGATAACTGGGCTCTTTTTTCTTTTTTCTTGCTATTGCTCAAAGCTATCACTAAAAAACTATGCAAACTGAAGCACTCCATGTGTCTGAGTGCAGGTTTGTTTACTGTGTGGGGTCGTGACCCTGTCTAGTCGTTTTCTGTTGCTGCCACTACAAGCTGTTGCATCTGTCTGAAGACAACAGAGCTGCCTGTCTCTGCCAGCTGCTGAAATCCTCATGAAAAGAGCACTTACTGCATAGAAATCACAGGCACAAAATGGCCTCCTTTCTTCATCAGATGATGTAGAATATATAAATAAATAAATAAAGACACCAGAAAAGGAACAAGAAAAACTAAAATCTGTCATATTTGTATATAGTGCAATGATAGATTTATTTATTGATAGATAGATTAAATGTGTGCATGCCATTTTTATTTTTGCACATGCAAAACATTCATATTTAAATCATATGAATTTCTACTTCCTATTTGCTAAATTATTATTATTGTTGTTGTTTTATTTTTATTAATTATTATTATAATAATAATTATAAAAACAGTAGTAATAGTATAATAATAATACCAATAATAATTCTACATGTTAACGGTAAGTTAATAAAAGTTACACCAATTATAGCAAACAGCAATAAACAGCCTGATCTCATGAAAATTATGTGACTTTGGCAACATTTTTGCAAAATATTACATGGTTCAGTATACGTATCACTGCAGTTTCATGGTGAAATGTCCACTGAGGGGTGCTAAAAGCAAGTTTAATGTTCTTCCAAAAAGATGATGATTTTAAGGTTAATGCTCAATGGCAGTAATTACCAACTGGGGTACATGAGCAGGTTCCAGGGTGTACTCGAAATTGGATTTTGCTTTGTTGAACCTATAAAACAATATATATATATATATATATATATATATATATATATATATATATATATATATATATATAAAAAATATTATTAATAATAATAATATGTCAACATGCAGAATGTGCACGCTGTTTTCGCCTCTCAAGTTTCCCTACTTTCTACACACCATGCGGAGTTAGGAAAGCTCTCCGGACTTAGGAAGGAGATCTTCAAATTTGTCCAATCCTCTTCAAGCAGACAGCATCTGCAGCATTTTCCCCCACTGCTGACACCCTGCCAACAGAATGGCCATTTGCACTCTCACCATCCCCCGGTAACCCTTGCATTGCACTGCCGGATAAATTTGATGGTACTTCGGATCAATGTCATGGCTTCCTTTTGCAATGCTCTATTTATATTGCCCAACAACCCCAAGTTTTCCCCACTGATGAATCCAAAGTGGCTTTTATCACTTCTCTATTGACTGGCAGAGCGTTAAAATGGGTAACAGCAGTCCACTACTCACTGGAACTGTTTTTGACCATCCCGCAGGAGGGAAGGAGGTGGGGGAGCATTAAGCAGAGTCTAGTCTCGGCAGCTGAGTACGCACTGTTTTATCACACACTAGCTGCTCTGAGCAGGTGGCCAGATAAAATGCTAAAGGTCTTGTATTGCAATGGACTCGATAGTGCCTTGCAGTCTGAGCTTGCCTGCCAAATTGTAAATCTCTGCTTGGTCCAATATATCCAACTTTCTATTAAGATTGATAATCTTCTCAGAGCACACAGACCCACATACGACCACAGCATATCCATTAAATCTCCCCAAGTGACCTCTCAAGTCGAGCCCATGCAAGCGGGAAGATCTCTTCTAAGTGTAGAGGAGAAACAACGCCGTCGGCATCAAGACTTGTGCTTGTAACACTCCCACCAAACCCATAGCTTTGAGTACCCAGTCATGCAACTCGCTAGAAAAATAAATGTATCTGTACCTGCCACCATCCAATGGAACAATTATTAACAAATTGATTCTGGATCAGCTGGAAATTCCATTGACTATGAACTAGTACAACAGCATAATCTACCAAATATTCCCTAGTGAAAAAAACAAACAAAAAAACAATATACTTAAGCATACTTTTATTCGTGGGTGCTTCAGTATACTAAAGTGTATTGCTGGCAGGCTATAAATTGGTATACTTAAAGTCTGCTAAATTGGAACCACTAATTTTGTACTTAATGCACTTTAGTTTGCCGAAAGCAGTGCTGTGGTGCAACTAAATATGTGTTAAGTATGTGTTAGGTTGTGCTAAAATGAAACTATTTTAAGTATACTTTAGTACACTTTAAATATCTACCCTTGCATTTAATTTTTGAAATACACAGAATTGACTCTAATATATTCTAATATATTTTGGTGAAATTACAATTGCAACTCCATTACACTGTTAGAGTGCTAGACATACATTAATGTTATACTGATAATATACTGCTGAATTTTGTCTCGCATTAATATATGTACTTCTGGCACTTGTATTAAAAGCACTGGCATGCACAGAATGGGGGCAGCAGGGGCACAAGCATTAGACTAATCACTTTCAGAAAAATACCATTAGGCTACCACAGTATCGCAGCTCCCTATATGCATATTACACTGTTTGTGTAGGGCGTCAACTCCTTGGGGGGGCACCATCATACCCTAGGAGGGCACCAGAAACTTCACCGGCTGCCCTTACTCGCATGTTATATTCAAGGACCCAGTAGCATTCGCGGAACACAGTCGATCGCCTCGCGCTCGCACTTTCTCATCACGCCTTCATACGTGCACCACGTTACCAGGGTAATGCCATGGTACTGAATTGATCATGTTCATATTTCATGATATTGTCATGGTACTCCAAGGTATTTTAAAAAACATCATGGTTTTAATATTACACATGTCATAAACATAACAGAATAGGCTATTATTTGTGAAAATGGAAAAAATTATGTACAGTATTGTAACAGTATAAGGATGGGCAAGGAGGAGGCGGGAACCAGCTGAACAGTAAACGTAAAGTTTTAATGTCAAACTCAACTTAAAACCAACAAAAACAAACATGCAGCTCGGCCACATGCGTCTCTCTCTCTCGAACTGGCACCTCCGGCTCGTTTTTATCCCCCTCCCAGCTGATTAGCCCTCCTCCTCGTCACATTCCTCCATCACCCGACTCAGGTCGGGGAAACCCCCGGCATGACGCACTCCCTTCCCCTCTCTTCCTGGACGGGGGGCTTTGCCTTCCCGGCCGTGCCTGCTGGCAGGTCTTTCCCGACTTTCTGGAGCCCTGGGAATGATGAGGGGAGGGAAAGGTGAGAGGGAAAGAGCGAGGTGGAGCGACAGAGAGAGAGAGGGGAGAGAGATTAAAACTTGCTCGCCGGCTCCCAGACACACTGTCGCCCGGTCCTCAACCACTCCACCGCCCTCTGGCAGACGCCAGATCGCTCCTCCCCTGGCAGATGGCAGCAAGTCCTCCGGCCCCTGGTGGACGGAACCGCTCCTCCCCTTCTTTGGCGGATGGCATTGACCCCTCTGTCCCCAGGCAGACGGCCGTGGCTGCTCCTTTGGCGGACGGAAGCGGCGAGGACTTTGCGAAGCATCCCCCCTCCACCACTGTAACAGTATAAGGATCGGCCGTGTGTGTCTCTCTTTCTCGAACTGGCACCTCCGGCTCATCTTTATCCCCCTCCCGGCTGATTAGCCCAATTCAGGGCCGGCCATGTGTCTTCACGGCCCTGCCCTCCTCCCCGTTACAAGTATATACTGTATATACAAGAAAATGGTTAAATACACAAAAAGCAAAGAAATTTGTTAAGTATTTATAATTACTACTCATTCAAAAAATGATTAGTGCCCTTTTTTATTCTTCTGCTCCTGTCCCTGCTATGGTCTGAGCAAGTAATTGATTAAAAGTATTATAGTGTGGGTATTACTGTAAAGAAAGTTGTGGGACCAAGCATAGTCTTAAACCACTGTTAATCAACAATGATAACACTGAAAAACTGCTATAAGTCTTTAACTGACAGGATCATACCTATCTCAAAGCAACACTAATCTCTCCCAGGGTAACTAAAAAAGAAACCCTTTTCATAACATAAAACAACATATTTAACATTAAGCTGAACTCGAAACAACTATAAAGCCAATTGCTTTTAAATGTTAGTTAATAAAAACCCCAAACAGTCCCTAAAACCTACACAGACATACCTAATTAATTAGGCAAACACAACAGCCAGTCCTCAAGCAGAAACATCAACAGACGTTACAGTATATTCTTGGAAATGACTATAATTCTATGTAGTTTTAACACCTGACATTTTATTAAAATGGGTAAATGTACCATTTGCACTTTGCACAAAAAAAAAGTGAAAAAATTAAGATGTCTGATTGGTCCATCTAATCACTGATCTACAAAGGCCCCTGGCCGACAGTGGCTAACTTGCAGCTGGCCAGAATTGATAAAAGTGGATGAGGGTGCGCTGGCTAGCTGTCACTGCCATTCTGTGTTGTTTGTAGATGTGTGAGGAACCATAAGTAGATGATTTACATTCTCTGTTGGTTTTGTGTTTATTCTTCTTTCAAGAGGGAAATTTGTATTAAAGTAAGACAAGATTGAACAGACAATCAGCATTAGACAAAGTAGATTAATGAACAAATATTGCTTTGTACCCTATTACTGGGGATGAGCAAATTACTTTAACCCTTACCTTTTCAAGTCACACAATGTCAAATGCAACACGCTGTTTTAAAAATGGTATAAAATACAGGGCATACTGTACTTGTGTAACATTGTTGAATGGAGACACAAACAATAAAAGACTGTCTGTTTGAGACTTTAATAGATACATAAAGAGGAGAAACCCATACAGAAGATCCCGCAGTTGAACCAATTCAGTGCTCCAGTAGTATCATCATCGATGGCTTAACAGACAGCATTTCATTTTGTTGAAAAAAATATTTGAGCAGCAGTTTGTGTGAACAAAAAATTATGACAAGCACATTTTCTCTCTCCGCGGAAGCATATTAAATATTTTTAGTTTGATTGCGTCAACATTTGAACTGTGTAAGAGGACATATAATGTGTAAGAGTATAAATAATAATCACCATGATTTTGACCATTTTAGAAGCTGGTCTGATATAAATTGGGTGTACAACACACTTAGCATACTGACTACTTAATGTTGTTGTGATGATGTCACAACCAGCCTGTTTGAGGGCCCCCCACTGGTTCTGGCGCGGTGACTGCTGCTCATGTAAATTTAAAATCACTCTTGTGTTTTAAGAAATGTGCATTGTGCAATTAAAAAAAAAGTACTCAAAATATTTTTTTAATTATCATTTTAAAATTAGTAAGTTTACAGCATTAGTAACCTCTTGTTATAAGACATCTGAGTTATAAGACAAATAAAGAGTTTGTTCTCTGTTAGTATGATAACAGTACAGTATGTTGAAATGCAAATGAAATATGCACTTTTAAAAGTTCTCAGAAAATGTATAATTTAAAATATAAAGTACACAGTATACAGGTATATATACAGTATATTAGGAAAATATTTCAAAGTCATATTACTAATATCTTTTGTGCTTGAAGAACATTAATATGACAATTGCTTTTAACACTGTTCAAACAAGTTGTAGAATCATAAGATGAAACAAATACCTAACCAGTGTACATTCTTAAAGTACACTATATTTTAACTTAATGTATACTTCCCCTAATTGCATTTGTAAAAGCTATACTACTTTATAGCATAGTTTCTGTATGCATTTGAAGAAAGCATGAAATAAGTGCAATTACATGGTACTTTAAATTAGTACATAGATATGTTAATGTATTTGTAGTATACTTATCAAGAAATATGTTGTATTTTAAATACAATTTGGTATATTACTTTTTCACTAGGTTTCTATGTGTGCCTTCTGTTCATGCCTCCTTTCACTGTACTGAGTGAGGGGCAGATTCGGAATTGGGGACCTCATTGTCATCAGTCATATTTACAACACAAGGTATCTGCACGTTGCCACTCTCGCATTACAAATTCTGTGGATGGATGTGAGGTTAACATGCCTTCTGAATATTCAGATTTGCTTGAAGCCTTCAGTAAGTCCAAGGCAACATACCTACCCCCTCACCGAACACATGACTGTGCCATTGAACTCTTTCTAGGTATTTACCTCACCAAAAGTACAGTCTATCCCTTATCAGCCCCAAAGACTCAGGCCATGGAAGAATATGTTACAGGGGCATTAAAGTAAGGTTTTATTCACCCTTCTACATCTCCGGCCGCTGCTGGGTTTTTTGGGGGGGGTTTTTTGGACAGGGGCTTCAGACCAGCTTAATGCAATTACCACCAAGTTCCCACACCCACTGCCCTTAGTCCCAGCAGCATTAGAGCAGCTTCATGTTGCCAAGATATTCATCAAACTTAATCTTAGAAACGCCTATAATCTGATCAAGATTTGCGTGGGTGTTGAATGGAAGACAGCGTTTTCCACCAGTAGGGAGCATTAGGAATATCAGAACCTTCGGGTTTGCTAACTCACCCTCAGTGTTCCAAACATTTGTTAATGACATCTTCAAGGACATAATTAATAGATAATCGTGTAATCATATATATTTTGATGACATTTTGATCTTTTCACCCTCGCTTGAGTCTCATACCTAGCACATACAGCAGGTACTTTAGCTTATCAACAATCAGTTATAGGCCAAGAAGTATGAATTTCACCAAGATACCATCTCATTTCTAGGATACATTCTAACCCCACAAGGAGTAAAAATGGACAATACCAAGGTTCAAGCAGTACAGAACTGGCCCCAACCCAAGTCTACTAAAGAGCTGCAACGCTTCCTTGGCAAATTTTTAAAGACGTTTTATCCACAATTTCTGCTTTGTTGCAGCACCACTCACATCTCTGTTAAAGGGCCAACCCAAGAAGTTAAGGTGGTCACAAACTGCCACCTACGCCTTCGAGAACCTGAGAATACACTTCACAAGGGCTCCCATTTTAAAACACCCTGACCCCCACGTTACCCTTTATTTTGGAGGTAGATGATTCCGAATGTGGCATTGGGGCAGTATTTTTCCAGAGACATGGATCTCCACCCAAACTATACCCGTTTGCGGTTGTTACTCAGAAATATCAGACTGCTAGATGGCACCACTGACCAATCAGAATAGAGTATTCAAGAGATCCGTGTAATAAAATATGATAATTTAATCTGCACAGACAATGCAGCGAACTTGAACGAAGTTACATGCTAGTCAGAATGCGTATCTCACGTTGTGAATAAGCCATTGCCCTAACAATGCACTATATGCAGTGCAAATCCCAAACATTCTCTAAAACACTGTGTAGAGCCGAGGAGGGCGGGGCCGGGCTGGAATGAGACACACCCGGTCCCCAATCAGCCTGATGGGGCGCGCGAGGGATAAAGGCGGCCAGGGACGACAGTTCGAGAGAGAGAGAATTGCAGACAGCTGTACTGTGTGTTTTGGTTGTGTTTTTTGTTTAAATTGTTCATTAAATTATTATTTAAGTTGTCAAGCCGGTTCTCGCCTCCTCCTTTCCACTGAACCCCCTTACACTGGTGCCGAAACCCGGGAAGAAGGAGGGATTCCCGTCGCAGGATCCTCGACACTGCCGTCCACCCAGGGGAGCGCCGCTGCCGTCCGACGGGGGACGGAGTAGCCCGACCACCCGGACGCGGGGAACGGCCGCCGTCCGCGAGGCGAGTGGGGACGGGACTCCCCGACCGCCTGGAGCGAGGGAGCCGCTGCCGGGGGCGGAGGAGTGCCCTGCCGTCCCCCGGGAATGTGGAGGGGTTGAGAGAAGACCGCCGTCCACGGGGGGAGGAGGGAAGCGACTCCCCGACCGCCTGGAGTGGTAGGGCCGCTGCCAGGGGCGGAGGAGAGTCCCCACGGGACGCCGGGAACGCGGAGGGGTGTTCTGTCCGCTGGGGGTCGGAGGTCTGACTCCGGTCCGCCCGGGGAGGAGCGGCTGCAGTCCACCTGAGAGGGTGGAGTAGTGATCGGGGACCACGCGACGGCGCATCAGAGAACCGGTGAGTTTCTTTTTTTCTCTCTCTCTCCTCTCTCTCTCTCTCTGTCGCTCCGTGTTGGCCTTTCCCTCGCCATTTTGTGTTGTTGTTGTTTTTTCCCCTCCTGTTTCCTCCCAGGTCGAGGAAGGCGGGGAGGACCCGCCGGCAGTCGGGGCATAAGGCACGCCCCCCCCGGAGAGGAAGGCTCCCCGGCCTGAGGCAACACCGGGAGGAGTGTAGAGTCGAGGAGGGCGGGGCCGGGCTGGAATGAGACACACCCGGTCCCCAATCATCCTGATGGGGCGCGCGAGGGATAAAGGAGGCCGGGGACGACAGTTCGAGAGAGAGAGAATTGCAGACAGCTGTACTGTGTGTTTTGGTTGTGTTTTTTGTTTAAATTGTTCATTAAATTATTATTTAAGTTGTCAAGCCGGTTCTTGCCTCCTCCTTTCCACTGAACCCCCTTACACACTGAAACTGTGTTTCTGAACTAAACACTACCTAATATTTCAGAATACTCATGCTATAATTGCAGGAATATATTTAAGATTTTCTTAAGTTGTTACATGTTTGTTTTCAATATAAGTGAATAAGTATAAACAGGGTTTTTTAATTTATTTTTTTTATCATTTTGCACATTATTAAATATAACTATAGTGTTATTTTCATTGACTAAAATGCAGTTTTGTCAGAGTAAACTTGAAGACTCCCTCTCTCTCTCTCTGCCCCATCCTGAGGGCAATACTTCCTCACCAGAAGAGACCACAGCAGCAGTTCTTCCCAATACTCTGAGGAGGAGTAGGAGGAAGAAACTGGTCCCGGCACCTGAGTCTGCCGCTGACCGCCAGGAGGTGCCCAAGTCCACCGCTGACCACCAGGAGGTGCCCGAACAGGAGGAGGACGAAGTGACAGGTCCCTGCATCCATATTAGCTGCAGCTTCTGAAAAAGTTATCTGCAGTCCCCTGGCGGCCAAAAATAAGTTGCCAGCGAAAAATAAGTGTTTATGAACTGGTAATCTGCTGTTTTACTCATGATTTGTGTGAAAGTGAATAAAAAGTATTGCTATTGTAGCATCTCTATTATTTATTTCAGCAGAAAACTGCAGCAATACATACAACAAGGCACATAAAAGTGATTTAGTAAAATGTTTGTTGTAGTAACTTATTTACTATGTGAGCAGATTGGCAATACATTAGAAAATTATACAAAAAATGGTAGCACTTAATTTTACAGTACTTTTCTACATTTACGTTCTATATAATTACAACAACTGTAGTCATTACTAGGTACTAACCCTAAACCCAACCCTAACCCTAACCTTAACCCATATTAAGTACATGTAATGACCTAAAATTACTCAGTACTTTCTTGGGTAAGTACACTGTAAGTATACTGAAAGTACATGTACTGTAAAATAAAGTGCAAACCAAAAAATGTCAAAAAGCCTCCTCAAAAGTGGGTTCTGGCGGTGTTTCATGAGGGCAGTTTTTTTTTTTTTTTTTCACAATCCACTGCAAACTCACATTCAGATCTGACTGAAATGCAACATCCAATTGATAAAATCAAGTTAGTTCCACCCTACTTTTTTTTCATCAGGAAATACATCACATTACGGGAGTCTAATGGGTTGTGAATGCTGTTTCATGTTTCAAACCCATACTTGAGCACAGTCAAACCTATTACCTCAGCAATCTCAATGCACAATCACAATATTTACTGAGGAATGTGTTTTCAGGTGGAATAATTGGTTTCATGGGAGCTGCCACTACTGAGCTTGATCTAACTATCACTCTCTGTCCTCTTCAATAAAATCAGTGGTCAAATATTCACACATTTCATCTCTAGCACTTCAAGCTTATTATCAAAGCATTACTTCCTGAAATGACATAGACATGTAAATAACTTCAGTGCTTATGGTTCACTGCACCTATTTATATAACAGTCATAAACTTCACATCCCAGAGCAGGCATTATGCTGTCTTCAAGTCATGTCGGAATTATATTTACATTTACGAGTTGGGAGCACATAAATGTTTTACTACAACATTGTCTTGTACTACAATGTTGTAATTACCAATGGGAAAGCCTGTATTTTCTTTAAGCCATGACTTTCCAATTTGGGAACATGCCAATTAAAGAATCATGGCAGAAAACTAATTAATAATGAATACAAAAAGTTGAAATAAAAAAATAAATAAAAAAAAAAAAAAAAAATGATTCCACGATTCCTGTTTTTATGGTAACACTTGTCTGATTGGTGGCACTCTCTTCATGATTATGGGTAGTGTAATACTTCAATGATTTCTGCAATTAAATTTTTTTTTTTTTATAAATGAACACTGACTTGTGGCTTCTACAGAAGCATGCGTGTATCAGTACTTAACCTCAGTGCTCATGTCATGTCTGTCTTGAAAAGTTTATACAGTATCACTAAAATCCTTTTTAGTATGGACACTGTAACAGATTGCTGTTTTTTTTACAGTACGTTTTTACAATAATTACAATCTGTTTTAATTTAAATATAGAATTTATAACAAAGTCTTAGAAAAATAACAATTTCTTTGAAAGAAAAAAAATAGTAGCACCAACTCAGCATTCTTCTGATTAAAGGCTGGGGTAGCACAGAACTTACTTGTGAACTATTATAACCTAACATACATATTATTATTGATATTCTATTCAATAGTGTCAGGATCTCTTCTCTCCTAACACAATAATCTTAAAAAAATAAATAAATAAATAAAAAAAATCCCTGCATTTTGGGATGCTTGGGCAAAGTTATACACCCAAACTTAACTGTTCTTATAGTGAAACTGGTGGTGCATTGCAGTAACAATTCTTTTTGTTAGAGAATATGCGGCTGAATCCCAGGAACACATATCCTGGTAAAATGTGTTCCTTGAATGTACTCTTACTTTCTTTTGATAATGCTAAATGCATAAATGTTAGAAGTTAGAGATTTAGCTCTATTTAATGTTATTTATTGAATGTTTCTTGTTCGAAGTCACCATTATGGTGATTAGTGTTCCCTTCGTTTGGTTTTCATACCTTATTTATATATAACCATCTTCCAGCCACTGCTAAAATAACAATGGCAAAAGGGGAGAATATGGTCTAAAGTCTGACATAAAACCAGTCTTACACTTAATGAACACTTATTGGGCTCTGTTTTCCTGAGTGCACAAAGCGCAGCGATAGGCGCAATGACTGTCCAATGTATTGTATGTAAATGAAATGGCAAAAAGTGCAATTTGCAAATTTCCTGTGAAAAAGGTCTTTGCGCTAAGACATTTCAAAAGCAGGTCTGTTTGCAGTGCAAAGTCTAAACTCAGTTTCTGCAGTTGCAGTTTGGAGATTCCACCAGTAGGTGGTAATATTCATGTCCAAACTTTGAAAATACAGCCTGATCTCATTTATATACGTAGCTATATGTACGTTAGTATTTGTAACATTTACACGTGCATGTTTGTATGTTTAGACAGACACTAAAATGTACAATATGGACGTTTGAAAGCATCTAAAACGTAAACATTTTTACATATTTACCATTTTAACATGAAATATTAACAAATCCATTACAAATATATTTGAATACACTAACCGATTATAAATATATTTGTACATTTTTACTATTTTATAGATATTTTAGGTCCCTTAACCCTACCCCAACTTCTGAACATAACCATGTAACAAGTAGAATAATATAGAGTAGCAATAATTTTTGTTAGAATAGATTAATTTATATATATATTCCAGCCGATAATCCCACACTTACTCCTAAACATAACCATAACCATATACACTGCCTAGCCAAAAAAAAAAAAAAAAAAAAAAAAAAAACGTGCATACTCTAATTTTAGTTGGACCGCCTTTAGCTTTGATTATGGCATGCATTTGTCGTAGCATTGTTTCAACAACCTTATGCAACATTACAACATTTATTTCTGTCCAGAGTTGCATTAATTTGATGGGATAACCTGGTCATTCAGTACATTCAGGTAGTCAGCAGACTTCATTTTATTTCCGCATAATGTTGCTGAGCCTAGACCTGACCAATTAAAGCAACCCCAGATCATAACACTGCCTGCAGAGGCTTGTACAGTGGGCACTAAGCATGACGAGTGCATCACTTCATGCGTTTCCCTTCTTTCCCTGATGTGCCCATTTCTTTGGAATAGGGTAAATCTGGACTCATCAGACCACATGACCTTTTTCCATTGCTCCACTGTCCAATCTTTATGCACCCTAGCAAAATGAAGTTGTTTTTTCCGATTAGCCTCACTAACAAGTGGCTTTCTTGTCTGTTTAGTCCCAATCCTGTAAGTTCTCGTCGCTTTGCACACGTGGAAATGCTCTTACTTTCACTATTAAACATAGCCGTGAGTTCAACTGTCCATTTTATATGATGTGACTTCACCAAGCGTTTTAATGATCTCTGATCACGATCATTCAAGATTTTTTTCTGACCACATTTCTTCTGCGAAGCTGACGGTTCACCACTAACCTTCCAGGTTTTAATAATGCATTGGACAGTTCTTAACCCAGTTCCAGTGATTCCAGCAATCTCCTTAGTTGTTTTCTTTGCTTGATGCAGGCCAATAATTTGCCCCTTCTGAAACACAGTAACATCTTTT
The DNA here is from genome assembly GCF_019703515.2 of Myxocyprinus asiaticus. NCBI lineage: Eukaryota > Metazoa > Chordata > Actinopteri > Cypriniformes > Catostomidae > Myxocyprinus > Myxocyprinus asiaticus. The sequence continues at coordinate 3,999,290 of NC_059377.1, forward strand.
CCACGACCACGGGATATGTCTTCCGACATGGTTGTTTAAGAAATGAGAAGCTTCACACTGCATCCGTTAGGGTTAAAAGAACTGTTGCCAGCTGAATCATATTAATCACTGCAATAATGATCCAATCGTAGGCTCTTAAGTATCTGCTTATTTAAATCAAAACGGTTTGAGTATTTTTGTAACTGCTGATCTCCTGGGATTTTCATGCACAATGGTGCCAAAAACAAAAAACATCCAGTGGAGCAGCAGTTCTGTGGACGGAAATGCCTTGTTGATGAGAGAGGTCAACAGAGAATGGCCAAACTGGTTTGAACTGGCATAGTCTATGGTAACTCAGATAACCGCTCTGTACAATTGTGGTGAGAAGAATATCATCTCAGAATGCTTTTCTGAGATGCGGGTTGGTGCTGTTTTGGCAGCACGAGGGGGACCTACACAATATTAGGCAGGTGGTTTTAATGTTGTGGCTGTAAATGTAATCACAATAATTTATTCAGAAAAATGGCAAAATTCAGTACAAAAGTAGTCGAAAGGGCGACACGCTGCATCCGCTTTGTGTGAGGTAGAGGATGGAATTTAAATTATTAATTGCTGTAAATCTTCTCTAGATGCACACCGTAACAGCGCTGTCATACAGTGTCTCATTCAAACATGTACATCGCAGAATACGGCAATGTCGCAAATGGTGACGAGACACTTGAGAGCCAATGAGCATTCAACATCTCTGCTGTAAAACCGGTGGTCGTAATGCTTCTTGATGTGGCAATCTTTTAATTTTGAAAACGAAACCAGTGTGTGTTGACGGTTACAGCAGGTGCGACGGTGGATGAAGACCTAGATAGTTGAATAAAAAGCTTGAATTTAGGTCTGGAAAGCAATCTGAAGATTTGGATTATAGCTAACAAATTTATGGATTCATTTTATTATTGTTTTATGGTCCTTTTTGTGGTTTATTTTTTATTTTATTTTTTTGGCATATTCTTAAAACTCCTTTTGTGTCCCATAGCAAACAAAAATAAAATTAAATGATTAATAAATGATTAAACGATTACAGAGTTTTTATTAAATTAAAATGTTTAAAGTTTAGTATTGGTTAAAGTGATATAATCCTTTAAAACATTGTATAGGGCAGAAGAAATCACACAGAAATGAATGAAACTTAAAATGTACATTAATGTGATGGCATTAAGTAATCTCATAGATTATAAATTAAATGTAATTAACTGATTAATTCTATGAATTCAATATTAATAAATTCAAACAGTAAACGTAAACATTTGTACGTTTCTACAATACGTAAAGTGATGGCCTTTAGTCATCATTATTATTATTTTTATATTTACAATTGTATTAATGATCGAATTTGTACTGGTATTTTTCCACCTGTTGTTGTACAGTGATTTCAATCGACCACCGGAGGTCTCACTCACCTGAATATTAACATTGAACTACGCTTCCCAAGTGCCCACATGCCTGGAATAATTACCCTACACCTGCCTCATATCACTCAGACTATTTAAGCCCGATGTGTGTGTTCATTCATTGCGAAGTCTTGTTTGCCCCGGCTACATTTCTGAGCATTACTACTTACTCTGTTGATCTACCCGTGTTTGACTCTGCTTTGGATTTACCTTGTACGATTCTCTGCTGCCTGCCATTACTGTGTTTGCCTGGACTATCTCTATTGCTGTTTTGCTGCCTGCCCCGATCCTTTGCCTGTTTGGCTACGTTACTGCCCTGTCTCTGATATTGTTGGTTGCCCTGGTTATTTTACCCATGCCTGTTTGTACTCTGAACTTGTTGTGTTAATAAACCGCACATGGATCCCACTCAGCCTGAGTCAGTGTTACAATTTGTGTGTGAGTAGACGACTGATTAATAATACTTACATTTTCTTTAATTTAACGTAGCATAAATTCAAATCCTGACAAGAACCACATTTTTCATTTGTATCAAAGGAGCATGTCACTGTCATAGAAGTCTGACATCCAACAAGGACACAGTTAATTCACAAAAGAAAGTAAGTGCATATTTCTAATCTTCTAATTCATTGCATACAGTCCATTTACACTACCAACTTCTTATGAATGTGCTGTCTTTGTTTATATCACTGGTGCTTGACAGGGAATAGACTATATAATAGGACGCAGACGATGCCAGAGAAGAACTTCTGAATTAAATTGCACTTGACCCAGCCCATCAGTGCTTTGCACGTGTAATTTCGCCAAACCCACTTGCACCTAGACTTAGCGCATGCTTGCAAAAAATACCAAAACTTCATGGCCATACCCATTGATTTTGCATGTATGACTTATGGCATAGCGCTGATGCTCTTAAAATAGAGCCCATTGTGTGACTGTTGATAATATTTCAGATATGTAGTTTCAAGCGCATGCATTTTGTCTGTTAGCCAGCACAACTTCCAACATTGCCTTGAAATGTTATTGAGACACATCTTGATGATGTCTCCTTGTAACACAAGAAGATTTGTTGTTAGCTAGACACACACAGACATCAACATTTGGGTGAAAAAATATTGACAATGGTGACAATTAACAAAATAATTCTCAGATAAAAGGATAAACACTGAACATTACAAAATGCTGTTAAAAGTGGAAAAAAACAAAAAACAACAACAGCAACATCATATTAAAAACCTGCAAGTAGTAAAAAAATGTCAACAGCATAATTTATTCATGCAGCAATGCATGCTGGTTACAGGTTAATCATTGTTTCCATAGTGCAGAACTACTAAATCATAGTAAAGGTCAAGGCTAATTTCACTGTATAAAAACAAAATGATTTTGTATGTATACAGTAATTACTGAGTTTACCTGTACTGTAAGATTACAGTGAAACTAAAATACTTTACTGGCAATTGAGATGCAGCAAATTTACATTACATTTTAAACAGCTGAGATTTTGAGTGGCATTTTTTTCTTGTGGAATTTTACAGTGCTCTATAGTGCCATTTGAAGAAGCTCATTGGTTAAAACATACTTGCTTTTTTTTATTTTTTATGATTGGGTGGGTTACATCTCCCCCACCCCCCCAGAATCTATGCCACTGAGAGAGAGTGATAGTAATGTTCAGAGAGCAAGAGGGATGATTATGTTTCCTGTTTCCTCAGTGTGACTCTAAACAGCTGTGCCTGCGCTTTAATCATATTTCACCTGCAATCAGCAATGAGGAGAGAGAAAGAGCTGAGGGAAAGAGGGAGGGGAGAGAGACATTCATCAGGGATATGCATCAAAACTAATCACACCACATTCATTAGCATAATGAATAGAAAAAATAAAGTGAAAAGACGAAAGTGTGATACAAATGCACCAAAATCTTGAGCTCCACATTAACATAAATTTTGCATGGATAGTTTTGATAGATAGTTTTGACTAAATTATGACTGGATAAACTGCACTTGCAGCCATTAGTTACAGTGCTGTGGAAAAGTATTTGCCCCTATCCTGATTTCTTATATGTGTATATTTCATACAAAATAATATAACACAAAGCAAAGGCAACCTGATTAAAAACAAAATACAGTTTTCAAATATATATATATATATATATATTTATTCAAGCAAAAAAAGTTAACATCTATATCACCCATGTGAAAAACTAACTGCCCCCTTAAACTTAATAGCTGGTTGTGCCACCTTTAGCAGCAACAGCTGCAACCAAATGCTTCCGATAACTGGAGATCAGTCTTTCACAATGCTGTGGTGGAATTTTGGCCCACTCTTCTTTGCAGAACTGCTTTTTGTTTCTCCTTTTCTCCCCAATCTGGAATGCCCAATTCCCAATGCATTCTAAGTCCTCGTGGTGGCGTAGTGATTCGCCTCAATCTGGGTGGCGGAGGATGAATCTCAGTTGCCTCCTTGTTGAGCGCGTTACCGCGGAGATGTAGCGCGTGTGGAGGCCCACACTATTCTCTGCGGCATTCACGCACAACTCACCACACGCCCCACCGAGAGCGAGAAACACACATTATAGCGACCACGAGGAGGTTACCCCATGTGACTTTACCCTCCCTAGCAACCGGGCCAATCTGGTTGCTTAGGAGACCTGGCTGGAGTCACTCAGCAGACCCTGGATTCGAACTCGCAACTCCAGGGGTGTTAGTCAGCGTCAGTACTCGCTGAGCTACCCAGACCCCCTACCACCACCATGCTTGACCATAGGTATGATGTTCTTTTTGTGGAATTCTGTGTTCTATTTAAGTCAGATACAATGGGACCCCTTTCTTCTAAACAGTTCCACTTTCGACTCATCAGTCCACAGAACTCCCAAAAGGTTTGAAGATCATCAAGGTGTGTTTTGGCAAAATTCAGATGAGCCTTAATGTTCTTCTATGTGGGCAGTGGTTTTCGCCTCACCACTCTTGCATGGATGCCAGTTTTGGCCAGTGTCTTTCTGATAGTGGAATCATGAACAATGACCTTTTTCGATGTGAGAGAGGCCTGCAGTTCCTTGGCTTTTTTGTGACTTCCTGGATGAGTCTTCGCTGTGCTCTTGGAGGAATTTTGGAAGGTCGGACACTTCTGGGAAGGTTCACTTCTGTGCCAAGTTTTCTCCATTTAGAGATAATGGCGCCAACTGTGGTTCTTTGGAGTCCCAGAGCCTTTGAAATAGCTTTGTAACCCTTCCCATAATGATGTATTTCAATCACCTTTTTCCTCATCATTTCTGGAATTTCTTCCTTGGCATAGTGTACTAGCTGGGTGAGACCTTTTAGGCAACTTAATGCAGATGAAAAAGTTCTATTAGGTGCTGATTTGATTGAACAGGGCTGGCAGTAATCAGGCCTGGGTGTGTCTAATCCAGCTGAACCCCATTATGAATGCAGATTCATAGATTTGGGGATTTGGTAACTAAGGGCAAATAGTTCTTCACACAGGCCTAGTTGGTATTGGATAACTTTGTTGCTTCAATAAATAACATTATAATTTAAAAACTGTATTTTGTGTTTACTCAGGTTGTCTTTGTTTTATGTTATATTTTGTTTGAATTTTTGAAACAATTTAGTATGAGATATACACAAAAACAAGAAATCAGGATGGGGACAAATACTTTTTCACAGCACTGTATGTTTCCATCCAAGTATAAACCATAATATACCATAATAACAAAATCATCACTTCCTGAGAAATTTAAACCACTGTGACTTTTTATTAATAAAATATTCGCGGTTTAGAGCACAAAGACAAAACACTGTAGAGAACTTTGTCTCATGTCTGAGAGAGACAGCGCATCACACAGTTCTGGGAGCACTATTTGTGTGCATTCCTCCTTCCTTATGTCTTTGCCATGCGGGTCTATAATATATTTTTCAAAAGTGTCAATAAACCTGCTCTTCGCACAGTTGCAGGAATTTTTTTTCTGAAATAGTTTTGCTTGCCCTTGCAACAATTTTGCATTCCCTTGCGATAAAATTTACCATGTTTTTACTACATTTACCATATCTTAACCATGATATTCATAGTGAAAGCATATTAATAATACAGGAAAACTATGGTAATAAAAATCATTATTTTGTGGGTAGTTTAACTATGGTTTTACTATAGTAATATTGTGGTAACATTTTAAAATAAGGTTACATTTCTTAACATTAGTATATGACATTAGTTACTTTAACAAACAATGAATAATACATTTACAGCATTTATAAATCTTGGTTCATTTTAATTTTAACATATGATTTAAAAAAGAAAAAGGAAGTGATAATGTACAGTCAGCCGGTTGTTATCGCAAAATAAACCCAGAGATTTGCGTTGAAATTATGTAATTTGAGAGGAAATCACTGAACAGCTGAAATCAACCTCCGGTTTGCGTCGGAGTTCTGTTGGTGGTTTCTTTTTGTGAAAATGACCATCTGACTCATTATTCAGCCTGTTACAAGACTACTTGCCAAATAATCAAATAAATGAGCATGAGACTTTGATTTGCATTGAAATAGTGTAATTATGTGAGAAGAAATAAATCGCTGAACAGCTGAATTCAACCTCCGATTTGCATCAGAGTTTTCTGTTGGTGTTTATTTTGCGAAAATGGCCGTCTGCCTCCTCACTATCCAGGCTATTACAGACTACTTGCCAAGTAAACAAATAAATGGACACTGATTTGAGTTGAAAATGTTTTACTAGCTTGCTTGAAGAGATCGCACAGTGATCAAAGAAGAAAGAAAGATGGCTCGCAAGGACCCGGATGAGCGGTCTGATACATGGAGCTGCGGTGGTTACAGAGCAATAACAGACTGCTATATGGTGCCATTGACCAATCAGAATTGAGTATTCCAGGCCGCCGGGTAATAACATTAGTTAATGCCAGAGGCAGACTGGCCATAGGGAGAACCGGGACTTTTCCCGGTGGGCCGCCCGCAAAATGAGTGTGCCAAAGTGGGCCGCGATATGCCGAAGGGGGTTGCGAAAAGCTGAAGGGGGCAGCGAAATGGTACCGTGATATGCCGAAGGGGGCCGCGGTATACAGAAGGAGACAGCAACACACATTGCCATGTCCCAAAAACATTAATTATTTAAATTATTTATTTTATTTTTCGACGGAAACCATGGTTTTACTATAGTAATATTGTAGTAACTATGAAAATTACGTTAAGTAACCATTTTTTTATTATATTAACTATAGATTAACCATGGTTAATCTTACTATAGTAAAACCATGATACCCACAAAATTATGATTTTTATTACCATAGTTTTCGTTTTCCTGTATAATTACTATGGTTTTACTACAAATATTAAAATAAGGTTATTTTAGTAAAACCATGGTAAATTCATTGTGAGGGAACACAAAACTATTGCAAGGGCACAGAAAACATAGTGCGAGGGAACGCAAAATTATTGAGAGGGCACACAAAACGTATTGCAAGGGAACACAAAAGATTGCGAGGGAATGCAAAACTTATTGCAAGGGCATGCAAAACTTATTGCAAGAGAACGCAAACTATTGTGAAGGCACGCAAAACATTGCGTGGGCACGCAAAACTATTTCTGAAAAAATTCTCAACCTGTCATGTAAGGGGCTCCTTAATTTTTATGCAATATCCCAAAATTGGCAAAAAAAATACGTGGATGGAAACCAAGCTATTTCTAAACAACTGATATATGCACACATGCGATCACAGTTGAATTGTATTTTCATTTATGTATATTAACTGGCAACTGTAAACTATGTTGCTCGGCAGAAGAATAGTTTATTCTGATAAATATTAATAATAAGTTTTATTTATTGAATG